>NW_004949119.1:853053-868377 GCF_000317375.1 Microtus ochrogaster | reverse complement strand
TTTTTGTTTCTTCATTTGTTTGTTTTTGAGGCGACTACCTCTACATGGGTCTGGGAATAAGACATTTATATAAGTATTCCCGAAGGAAAACATAGATACAGATAAAGTTCAGAGGCTGGGCTGAGAGTTGGCTTAGATCAGAAGTTAATAATCAAGGCTATAAACCAGGTCTAGCTGCTATTTGTAGCCTACACACTAAGAATGCTTTCACTTTAATGATTAAAAACTCTCAAAAGAGCTTCAGGGTAGTGATACATGCCCATAATCCAAGCACTCAGGTATGAGGGCAGATAGAGGCAGGGAGATCTCTCCTTGAGTTGCAGGCTAGCCTCATTTGCAGAGTAAATACCAGGACATCCAGGACTACAAAAACAAACAAACAAACAAACAAACAAAAAACCTTGTCTTGACAAACAAAACAAAAAGTTAAATAAAACAGTTTAAAAATTGTCAGATAGAAGTGACACACACTTTTAATCTCAGCACTTGGGAGGAAAAGGCAGGTGGATCTCTATGAGTTGGAGGCTAGCCTGGTCTATAGAGTGAGTTCCAGGACAACCAGAGCTATTACACAGAGAAATCTTGTCTCAAAAATAAAAAAAAAACCAAAATATATAAATAATTTCTTAAAAATTAAATACATAAATTTAAAATTAAAAAATCAAAATAGAAGTTTTGCCATATGGACATTACTTGGCATTCAAATCGCAGTTTCTGTGCCTTCATTAGAATATAACCTATCCGTCAGTGCTTTGTTCTTGCTACGTGCCTTCAAGCTGCAAGAAAGCTAAAGGCCAGGGAACTGCAGCCTCTCTACAACTCCCAGTCAACAGTGACTTTCTGTTTGGGAATAATTTCTTAGAAACCCCAGAGTCAGTAGCTCTGAAGAACCTAAACAGTGCATTCCTAAATGCCATGGGTTTTTTAGTGATGTAATGGGGAATGAGGCCTGGAACCCTGAGCTTAACAAGCATGTTTGAAGGTTCTCTACTGTGTTTCCTGCCCTTGGCATCTCGGTCAGCTCGTGGCTGTTCTGGTTCGTGTTCTGTAGCAGTTTGCTTGAATTATTAAAGTCACAGAGCCAACTTCTCCAGCTCCAGGACTGAAGTTCTCCCTCATGTTTCTTTCCCCAAAGCTCCCTCTACTGACTGAGCTCTCAGAACGATATTGAACTGCAGACGGAAATGAGACCAGAAAGAAGCCAAAGCCATAGATCTATAGAAAAGGGTTATTTGGGGTATTATTTCCCGTCCTAGTCAACTTTTTCACAGTGTGTGAACATCAACATCTGAGTATACAAATTTTTATTTAATATTTTTTTTAGAAATGCTGTACATAGGCACTATGTCTATATCATCCCAGCTCTTCCTTCTCCTTACCCCAACTCTTCCTGTGTCCCCAGCTATCAATTCATGATCTCATCAATCAAACTCATGATCTCTTTCATTATTATTGTTACAGATATATATGTGTAAGCAGAGACTGTGCATTTGTTTCCCAGCTGCCCAGACCCAAATAATCACACAGAAACTATATTAATTACACACTGTATTCTTAGCTTGCTCTTACATCTTGAATTAACCCATTTCTATTAAACTGTGCATCACTATGAGGCTGTGCCCAACCAGTAAAGTTCCAGCATGCTCTTCTTCTTTGGAAGCTTCATGGTGTCTCCTTAACTTCACCTACTCACTCTATATTAATCTCTGTTTAGATTTCCTTCCTGGCTTTGCTCTGCTAAACTATTGGCCAAAAAAACTTTATTCATCAACTAATAAAAGCAACACATATACAGAAGGACATCACACATCTTCTTCCCTTTTCTGTCTAAATAAAAGGAAAGTTTTAACTTTAACAATATAACAAAACAGTTATCAAGCATGAATTATAGTTACAATATTTAGCATTTACATTTGGTAAATTAAGAAAAAAAATATTTTATCTTTGTGAGTCTAAAGTTTTATATCTAATTTATCTTTTATCATAACTAAAGAAAACTATAACTATCTGTCTTCAACTCTTCAAAGACCCCAGAAGGATATAATACTACCTAAGTAAACAGGAAGTACATTGTAAGCAACTTCCAAAGCTCTAAAATTGACAGAGACATCTTGCTGCCTGAACAGCTACCCAAAGCTCTTCTGTAATGTTGGTACATCCATCTTCAGCCTATAGGCCCATAGTACCCTGCAGATTTTTCATGAAGCAGGAAATTTGAAGATCTGTTCTATCTTGTAATGGCAAAATTCATCAGTAGTTGCTTTCTTTTATGTCCTTCAGAATGTCTGGCAGACTCTTTCATGTAGCAGAAACCCTGAAGAACTGTCTCACTTTCTTTGTTTTTATATGATTTATTTTTATGTGCATTAGTGTTTTGCCTGTGTGTATTTCTTTTCTTTTTTTTGAGAAAGGGTTTCTCTGTATCTTTTGGAGCCTGTCCTGGAGCTAGCTCTTGTAGACCAGGTTGTCCTCGAACTCATAAAGATCTGCCTGCCTCTACCTCCTGAGTACTGGGATTAAAGACATGCACCACCACTGCCTGGCTGTCTCACTTTCTTTAGGTGAGTTCATCAGTCATTTTTCTTTGGGTCCTTCATGTCCAGTTTATACAGTATACCATCAAGCAGTCCAGGCAAGAGCAGTTTCTTTCCCAAATGGCTAGCCTTGTCATATTGAAGGCAAATTCTGTAACAAGTTTCTTCAAAGCCTGTCAACATCTCTGAAGTAATTGGTGCTGCCAAAAGCAGACATGTCTCACAATTGTGAAAAGACTAAGTTCTTAAAACACGTTAATTGCCTATTCTGTAGGTCTTTGAAAGGTTTGAAGAATACCTATTCATGTGAAATATATCTCTATACATTTAGAAAACCTCATTAACACGACTACGGTTTGACTATTATAGATAAATATCTATTAATCCGTATTTCTTAATTATACATTACATTTTTAAATGGGCTGCGCAAATACAATACCTTAAATAAAGCAGAAATACATATATACAGTGTAACAAATTGATCTTAAATTTGTATCAATAGACCCAAATAAACACCAATATAATGTATTCATTTCTATATCATATCTCCCATAAATAAAAACTGTAACATGAGGGCTGGCTTGTTGGGGTTTATGTCCTGCCCAGTTCCCCACAGCTGGCAAGCCCCAAAGAAAATCACACAAAGATCTTTATAAGCTATAAAACTGATTGACCCATTAGCTCAGGCTATTTATTAGCTCTTGAAGCTTATGTTAACCTATTGTTTGTATCTATGTTAGCCACATGGCTTGGTACCTTTCTCAGCCAGGTAGATTACATCTTGTTTCTTCCGTGGTCTGGGCAGGAATGGCGAGGACTGGGCTTCCTCCTTCTAGCATTCTCCTGTTCTACTTCCTGTCTGGTTTACACGCCTGTACTTCCTGCCTGGCCAATCAGCATTTATTTAAAACACGATTGACAGAATACAGACAATTCTCCTGCACCAGAAAACATTTCTAAAAAATCATTTTGGGAATCTGGGTGTTGTCATCTCCAAACTGTTTCCTGCTGTTTGTTGAGCAAAGTATTTTTAGGGTTTATAAAAACCTTTCGGGGGGGGGGGGTCTTGGTCTGGAAGGAATCCACAGGTTCTTATATTCTGTGGAAATAAAAGTAAAACCTCTATTCCAAAGTAGCACATCCTTAGACCCAAATTTTGAAGTCAAGATACCTTTAAAATGTATATGTTGGTTTAGCTTAGCAGCCCCCAGAATCAAATATCTCTCTGCAGTCAAAAAATTAAAAGAAAACAAAATAATATACATAATCCAGACTCTCTATATATTCCAGCTTTATGTGGTTTTTTTCTTTACTCCTTTAATCTATGACTGTCTGTACTCTTTTATATTAACTGTCTATATTCTTTTTCTTCTCTCTCTCAAGCCTATGTACATTTTTAAATCATACTATGACCCATTCAGAGGTTTATTTCTGTCTGAATTTGTCTTTATTTATTGTATAGCTGTAATCATTTTCTAATTAGGAGTGCTTTTACAATGGTAAGCAGTGTGGTCATAGCAGCCCTAGATGCTGGCTTCACCTCTCTTGTCCTTTCAATATGGCAAAGGTACATATACCACCAGCTCTGAGACTTCTGGGTGGGAGCAGTGCTCACACCTCAATTCTGGGAAGCACCGTGCAGTACATAAACACCTTTTTGTTAAAGCTAAATCTGCCATGCAGCATGCTGTGCAATCTGGAAATGTCTCCTCCATGCTTTCCTTACTGTGCACACCTAACAGACCTGATCCAGCTGCTTGCCAAGGTGGGGGTGCTGAGCAGCAGGCATGCTCTTGGCTACCTTCCTCCTAACTCCAAGAGGGCATAAAACCACCTGCAGTTGAAGTGTGTGGCTGGTCACATGGGCTAGCCCCAAACGTATGGGCACCATTTGTAAGTGGAGACTGTTCATTTGTTTCCTGGTTGCCCAGACCCAAATAACCACACAGAAATTATATTAATTACAACACTGTTTAGTCAATGACTTAGGAGTATTCTTAGCTAGCTCTTATATCTTGAATTAGCCCATTTCTATTAATCTGTGTATCACCATGAGGCTGTGACCTACCTGTAAAGTTCCGGTGTGTCCTCCTTTGGGATCTACATAGCGCCTCCTTGACTCCGCCTACTCTCTCTCTCTATATATATATATATCTCTGTTCAGGTTTCTTGCCTGGCTTTTCTCTGCTAAGCCATTGGCCCAACAACTTTATTTATCAACCAATAAAGCAACACATATACAGAAGGACATGCCACATCACACACACACGCACACACACACACACACACACACACACACATATATATTATCTGACCTACTAAGTCCATTCAGTTTTGCTCATATGTACATGCATCCCAGTTTATTACTACTTAGGGTTGGACAACCTATGTGAAACCCCTCCTGGAGAGACAGTTTATCCTTCTCTCAGTAACTCTTCATCTAAGGGTGGGATATGTGGAATTTCCCTTATCTACATTGGCATGCAGCTGGTGATAGCATTACACTGGCCTTGCTCAGGCAACCATATCATTGAGATCTCCTGTGAGTAACTGCTTTGTCACATGTAGAATACATTATCTCACAACAGATACCCTGGTCTTCTGACTCTTGCCTGTTCCACAATTTCCCCTGAGCCTTGGGTGGAGGTGCTGCATTACAAATCTATCAAATAGAGTTGTGCAACCCACACTCACTTATTCTCTGCCGTTTTGCAAGTTGTAGGTCTTTATAATAGCCCTTGTATGTCACCAAAAGGAGTTTTTTTGCGGGCCGGGTTCCAAACTTCCGGGGAACCCTTTTTTCAAAAACCAACCAACCAACCAAAAGAAGTTTCTTTGGCCTGGTGGCGGTGGCACATGCCTTTAATCCCAGCACTTGGGAGGCAGAGGCAGGCAGCCTACAAGAGTTCGAGGTCAGCCTGGTCTACAAGAGCTGGTTCTAGGATAGGCTCCAAAACTACAGTGAAACCTTGTCTCGAAAAACCAGGAAAATAAAAGAAGTTTCTTTGATGAGGACTAAGAGCTACACTTGATTGTATATAGAATATGTATTTAAAATATAGTTAAAAATCATAAATGCTTAGGAAAATGGCAGTAGTAGGTTCTTCTCTTGGGTCTCTATGATCTCTCCAGCCATGGGCAGTTGGCTAAGTTCGTGGTTTCTGGCATAAATTCCCTCCCGTTATGCAGGCCTTAAGTCCAATTAAGTGACTGTTGGTGACCCTCCACATAAGATAAAAAAGTGTTGGTGACCCTCCACACACATAAAAGTGTCACCATTGCACCATTGGTTGCAATTTAGTCATTGTGGAGTCTTGTCAATTTAGACATTGTTGTGGTTCATTGACTTTAAGTAGAACTATCAATTGCTCCTGTCTCTTGGCAGCTTGCATAGAATCTTCCTGTACTATGAAAGCTAGTCCCTCAGGGAGAAGGCTTCCAGGTCAGTTCCAGCTTGATTTCTCCAAGTTCTGCATTTGAAGTGTGGAATCTTCAGCAATAAGATTTTACCTACCAACTTTTTGGTGATAACTAAGGGCTATAGCCATACCTTATATTTGTACATTGGGTGTCTCTTGGAATCTTTTGAGTAACAACTAAAAGAAAAAATTTCTATGCCCTGCCATGGGGTTAGAACAACATATTATTATGTTTCTTAAAATGCATATATAGGGACTGGAGAGATGCCTCAGAGGTTAAGAGCACTGGCTGCTCTTCCAGAGGTTCTGAGTTCAATTCCATGCAACCACATGGTGGTTCACAACCATCTATAAAGAGATCTGGTGCCCTCTTTTGGCATGCAGGCACTGTATACAAAATAAATAAATAAATCTTTTTAAAATGTATATAAAGCAATGTCTTCCTGAAAACAGGCTCTTCAAGTACCTTGCTAATGATACACAGCTGCTCTTATTGCTCACCCCTTGGAAAGGATGATCATGTGTAGGACGGAGAAGTGATGCCTGCTTTATTAAGGTTGCTTAGGTTGGAGGCAGCCCTTCTAATGTGGGAGAGGGAGGACTGATTGGGACTGAATAAGGACTGTGCTATGATATGTTATGACTGATGGACAAAGCAAGGTCACAGGAGTCTAGAAGTATAAATTGTTGGTAACTTTAAGAAATGTTCCCTAAGTTTATGAAAAAAAAGAAACAATCTGTAGCTTGCTCTTCTTAGCCAAGATTTTCCATGATACAATTATACATCATCCCAGAGGTGCTACCAAGTCTCCGAACAGTGCTGAGGTTTGACCTGTTCCTTAGACTATCACCCCAGCTGCATGGGGGTAAGTGGATGCAAAACAGGACCAATAGCTGGAAAAATTCACTTGCGATAACAGAGATCAATGACCTTCTTTAAGAAAGCGGCTTTGTGGATGGAGAGGAGACTGACTTGCCTTCCTGGCTGCATTAGTCAGGCATGTTGTTGCTGTGACAAAATATCTGGCATAAACAGCTCAAGGGGCAAAGGTTTATTCTGGCCCACATTTTCAGAGGTTTTTATCATGGCAGGAAGAGAGCTTGGGCTACCCAAGAGGCTTCCATCATAGCAGAGAGGGTGAGAGAACCCTGTGTGTCCTGATTTTCTCCTTTGCTCCATTTTTATTACATTGGGGCCCCAAGACTATAGAATGATACCACCCATGTTCAGGATAGATGCCATGCCTTTAACTAATCCTCTGTGAAAACACTCTCCCAGATATTCCTGGAGGGCATATTTCACTTACATCCTAGGTGTTTCTCAGTTCAGCCAGGCTAACAACCAAAATTCACCAACACAAGCCCACCCATCCTCAACTTTCTACCTAAACACAGCTCCTTAAACTGTAACTAAGGCCACTGATCACAAAGACAAGAACAAGTCTCTACTTTGACGGTGCACTAGATTTCGGCTCAGTTAACTGAAATAGGAAACCGAATGGAATAAGTGGATATGGACATATGGACTGAGTCCAGAGGATGGGGCTATCCCAAGAAATGCTAACTTGGAGCTCCCCTGTGAGGCAGAGAATGAATACACAGCTCTAGTCTCTCTGCAGGTAGGAAGAAAAAGCCACAGTAGAGATGGAATCACCAAATGAGACAGTGTAGAAATTAAGTGGAAATTAAGACAGCCCCTGGAGGAAACAGCCATTTCCACAGACATGTCAGAGGCTGAGCAGAGCTGACTGTCTGAGCTCTGCTGCTGCTCCCTCCACCAACATAGGGGCAAGTGTCTTAGGACCTGAACCATCACTGACATCTGGGGGCCCGAGCCACCTGCAAAATGCAAACAGGAATGTCCCTCAAGGGAAGGACTCTGCCCCCAGGAAAGAACAGGGTGACAGGGAAGGAAATTAGTTTTTGTGGAACAGAAGAGTTGGCCTATTTCTTACTCTGAATTTAATCAACTTAATGCCTGAAAGATTGGGAACAACAGAAGTCAGAAAAAAAAAATTGTTACAAATGAAGGCTGCCTCTCCAGGGATCTAAACGGCCCTGAAGGTAAAGCAAGCCAATGTCTGGGCTGGGGCTCATGGTCCAACCATTGAACAAAAATGAGTCTATCAGGTCCTGAAAGGAGGCAGGGTAGAGGAGAGGCCCAATAAGGGGCTGGAACTGGAAATTCCTGGAGGAGAGGATAGCAGTGTAATGATCCATGTAAGATAGTTACTGACATAAGGAAGCAGAGAGGGAAATCAGAGAAGCATCACCTTTCACCATAGCCACAATTAGCATAAAATATCTTGGGGGTAACTCTAACCAAGGAAGTGAAAGATCTATTTGACAAGAACCTTAAGTCTTTGAAGAAAGAAATTGAAGATGACACCAGAAAATGGAAGGATCTCCCTTGCTTTTGGATTGGGAGGATCAACATAGTAAAAATGGCAATTCTACCAAAGGCAATATATAGATTCAATGCAATCCCCATCAAGGTCCCATCAAAATTCTTCACAGATCTTGAGAGGACTATAATCAACTTTATATGGAAAAACCAAAAAACCAGGATAGCCAAAACAATCTTACACAATAAAGGAACTTCTGGAGGCATTACCATCCCTGACTTCAAACTCTATTACAGAGCTACAGTATTGGAAACAGCTTGTTATTGGCATAAAAACAGAGAAGTCAACCAATGGAATCAAATAGAAGATCCAGATATTAACCCTCAAACCTATGAACATCTGATTTTCAACAAAGGAACTAAAAGTATACAATGGAAGAAAGAAAGTATCTTCAACAAATGGTACTGGCATAACTGGATGTCAACCTGTAGAAGAATGAAAATAGATCCATATCTATCACCATGTACAAAACTCAAGTCCAAATGGATTAAAGACCTCAATATCAATCTGAACACACTGAGCCTGATAGAAGAGAAAGAAGAAACATATGGGCACAGTAGACTGCTTCCTAGATATAACCCCAGCAGCACAGACATTAAGGGCCTCATTGAATAAATGGGACCTCCTGAAACTGAGAAGCTTCTGTAAAGCAAAGGACACTGTCACTAAGACAAAAAGGCAACCTACTGACTGGGAGAAGATCTTCACTAACCCCACAACAGACAAAGGTCTAATCTCCAAAATATATAAAGAACTCAAGAAACTAGACTTTAAAATGCTAATTAACCCAATTTAAAAAATGGGGCACTGAACTGAACAGAGAATTCTCAACAGAAGAAGTTCAAATGGCCAAAAGACACTTATGGTCATGCTCAACCTCCTTAGTGATCAGGGAAATGCAAATCAAAACAACTTTGAGATACCATCTTATACCTGTCAGAATGGCTAAAATCAAAAACACCAATGATAGCCTTTGCTGGAGAGGTTGTGGAGTAAGGGCACACTCATCCATTGCTGGTGGGAATGCAAACTTGTGCAACCATTTCAGAAAGCAGTGTGGCGGTTTCTCAGGAAATTCGGGATCAACCTACCCCTGGACCCAGCAATACCACTCTTGGGAATATATCCAAGAGATGCCCTATCATATGACAAAAGCATTTGTTCAACTATGTTCACTATTCGTAATAGTCAGAACCTGGAAACAACCTAGATGCCCTTCAATGGAAGAATGGATGAAGAAAGTGTGGAATATATACATATTAGAGTACTACTCAGCGGTAAAAAACAATGACATCTTAAATTTTACATGCAAATGGATGGAAATATAAAACACTATCTGAGTGAGGTAACCCAGACCCAAAAAGATGAACGTGGGATGTACTATAATTGGTTTCTAGCCATAAAGGACATTGAGCCTATAATTTGTGATCCTAAAGAAGCTAAATAAGAAGGTGAACCCAAAGAAAAACATATAGTTATCCTCCTGGATATTGGAAGTAGACAAGATTTCTGGGCAAAAATTGGGAACTTGGGGGTGGGGTGTGATGGGGGTAAGGGGAAATGGGGAGAGAAAAGCGAGAAGGGGAGGATGGATGTAGGTCCCCTGTCTGCCCTTGTTTCTGGGGTACATCTCGAGGACAGTTTCTGGTCAGCTAACTAAGCATCCTGTGTGTTCCTGTGCTCTCCCTGCCCCGCCTGGTGATTAGCTGTAGAATATTAACTCCATTCTTAGTATGGTAATTTCCCACCTGCCTGGGCGGAGGTCCTTGTGCAGCAGTGAGGTAGATAAGGACTTCCCCAAGTCTGAATAAATGGCATCCGGCTCCTTTCGAATGACCCAGGTCTATTTGTGTGTTCTTTCAATCTCCAGGCCCTTGTCGAGGGTGTAACACAGAATTGGGTGTTACAGATGGGGAGAGCATGGGGGAATGGGATGATTGGGATGGAGGAAGGGTGGATATGGAAGCAGGGAAGTATATATCATAATTAAGGGAGCCATTTCAGGGTTGGCAAGAGACTTGACTCTAGAGGGGCTCCCAGGTGTCCAGGGACATGTCCCCAGCTAGTCCTTGAACAGCTGAGGAGAAGTAGCCTGAAATGGCCCTATCCTATAGCCATACTGATGAATATGTAGCATATCACCATAGAACCTTCATCTGGCGATGGATAGAGATAGAGACAGAGACTTACATTGGAGCACCAGACTGAGCTCCCAAGGTCCCAATGAGGAGCAGAAGGAGGGAGAACATGAGCAAGGAAGTCAGGACGGCGAGGGGTGCACCCACCCACTGAGACAGTGGGGCTGATCTATTTGGAGTTCAGATTAGAGTCTCCTTTAGTTCCTAGAAAGCTTGTTTTTCTGTTTCAGTCTGCTTTAAAGGCTGGTCTCTGCAGTGATAGACTAATGGACTGGGCTATCTCAGCAAACTCAGGAGTACAGAGCCTGCAATATCCCCGCTGTCTCCAGGAAGTCTCATGCCCGTTTCTTGGTTTGGGGGATGGGGCTTCTTCCCTGCAGCCCTGAGAGTTCTCCTACCTTGAGTGGGCACGTACCACAAACAGGAAACTTTGTTTGACAGAGTTGAGTTTTTTTTCTCAGTGGTGAAATGTCAGCGCAGCAAGAAAAAGTCCTTTGTGACTTTCAAACAGGTAGCAGTGTTGGCTGCTGCCAATCATCTACATGTTGGAGCAGAGTAGAATTGGGGTGTGACACTGAGAATCCTGTTAAGACTTTTTGCAACACCTTCTCAAAGAGTGTAGGGAAAGTTTTGAGCCCTTGGGATAGATGTGCCCAGGTTAACTGACTAGCTTCATTGCACATTGGATCAGTTCATTCAAAGACAAATATGGACAGGCTAGCTGGCACCAGAGAAATAAGAGAAATAGAGAAGCAAGCATCCTCAAGGTCCAGGACTGTGCAGACCTGGTGACTCGGTGGGAGGAGACTGAGCAAAGTGTACAGACTTGGAACTGTAAGATTTCTTCATTTATTTGCCTCTTGTAGGCCCTGGACGGCTGATAACCCGAGATCCCTGGCTTATGCACAGGCACTCAAGGCATAGTCCAAGCTACCTGGCATGGGGTGAGGATATTAGCTCTAAAGATCCTCTTGATATTGTTATGCCCAAGTTACTGATCCCCAAAAAAGAAACTTCATAGAACCTGATTCTGATGTAAAGCACAAGAGGGTTTTGAATACATAAACTCGAGTTTGGAATACACCTCCTGCACACAGAGGCAGTGGGTGAGGCAAATGTAGGGTCAAGCCTGGGGAAGGGGAGAAGTTTTAAAGAGGAAAGATCATAATCAGGGGAGTTCATGTCCTGTCGTCTTGGGATTGGGTAAGGAGGGTATAGGGTAAGGTAGTTTCTGAAACCATTGGTCAGCTTTTGGGTGCGGAAACCTAACAAAGAGCCATTAATACCTGACAAGGTGTCTTCAAGAACAGGAGGCTTCCCAGGAACATCTGGACCTCGTTAAATTTTATGGCCCTGCTCCCTAGCTTCTTAATTAGCTGTTTTCACGGGATCTGTTCAAGTTTTGAGATTGCAGCACTTTTCTGGAGCTGAGATCAGCCCCTGCTCATTATCTGGCTTAAGATAAAGTCCCTTCTTTAAAATGGAGTTTGCAAAGTCAGGTCCTCACAATATGGGGACCAATTTTCAGTCTAGCCTTTTGGTTCAAGGGACATCAACAGACCCCTGTCGGTACATCTACAACCAAGAGACTTACCGCAGCTGGTGGGTGCCCATACCTTAGGTAGCCGTTGTTGTAAGTCCTGAAGCAGTGGCCCAGATTTGTTTCCGCTGTGAGTGGGGGAGTTAGAAAACGTTCTTCAGACAGAGGGCAGTTAAGCTGAGCAAGTAGGGCAAGGGTAAAGGAAATTTTAGTGTCTTGTAGAGGAAGGATGATAGTGATGTTCCAGAACACCCAGAAAAGACCACCAGACTCAACCCAGATTCCAATTTAGCAAATTTATTAAGGCTGCTCTCGGGGCTACAGTTTGTAGCTCAAGTTAGAGATTTGCTGCCCAGAAGCAGGCGAAGGAAGGGCTTTTAAAGATGAAACCCACAAGAGCTGTTGGTCTCTGCCAAGATTAGACAGTCAAGGTGACTTCAAAATAGTCCCTGGATGTCTGCATAAACAAGTTACAGATTCCAAAATCAGCAACTAGTAATATTGTAACAAGCAGATGGTCATGGTTATACATTTCTGGGGGCAAGGAGTCAGGGTTGGGAGGAACCCTACCTTCAGGAACTTGAGTCAGAGACAAACCGATATTAGGTTCCAAGATGGATGCCCAGCACAAAATGGAATTTCTTTAGCCATCACAGTGGTGTGTAATTTTCGAAAAACATCTTTGTCCAGAGGAGAAAAGGGCAATCTAGGAGCATCGTGAAAGAGGAGTGAGTGAGTGACCTGTTTCCGGTACAGACTAACTGTTCTTTTAAGTGTAGGGTGATCTTCCTTAATGGTACCTCTCCCCCATAGTGCACAGCGTCAACTTTTATTTGTTTGTTTGTTTATTTATTTATTTACTTACTTACTTATTGCATTTCTCTCCCTTGGACACAAACAGTACAGGGTTAACTATAGGGGCAGAGTGAGCTGACTGGAACACAGCCAGCATAAACCTTGCTTGCTTACATTTTGCTCTGTCAGCAGCCAACGTATCTTGCCTCTGTCTTGAGGTGTCTCAGTAATTGTAAACTTTTGGGGCTCTAGCTTTTGAAGTTTTTTATGGGTTGAGCTGATTGAGTGACAAGTGCCAAATGTAATGAATGCTCTAGCAGTTCTTGGAGCCAGTGGATCAAATGGGATAGCAAATCTGAAGGCCATTTCTCCCTTGAGAAATGTCCCACGAGACTCTTTTTGCCCTGAAGAACCTCAGTAGTTTTAGGCAAATTAGTTGTTTCAAGCTGCACCCTGGATTCTAGGATTAGGAGCTGGTGACAGGCATCCAGGACCTGGGAGCCTCCATATGTATTGGGGCGCTACCTCAAATCGAGTGGCTTTTCAGCATTTGTATCAATGACTGAGTCCCCCCCCCCAAAAAAAACCTTCCTTGCCTCCCCCCTATACATTCCCTCTCCTCTGAAGTAAACCGAGAAGGAATTGCTGACAAACACCCTGGTAGGGTGATGGATAAGGGAGACAAGACTCCAGGAGAGCCTTTAGGGGGCTTGGGGCTTGGGGCTTATCAGAAAAGGGGGCTCTGGATCTTCCGATTATACAGATCAGAAGTAGATAAAGAAACACAGATCGGATAAAGGACGACGCTCTTTCTTTAAGTCGTTGCCCCCCCCCCCGGGTCTGTAGGGAGCGGTGTCTGGTTTGATAGAAATACAGAGGTTGGGATCTGAATCCAGTATGGTGTATGGCGGTGCCTCAAGCTGGAAGTCAAAGGTGCTTCGGAAGCCAGCAGGACAATAAGCTAAGTGGAGCAGCCGCCGCCCTAAGTTGGCTCGCCAGCTCTCCAGCTCTCCAGCTCTCCTCCTCCCGGGAGCATCAACGCCGCCCACCCAGGCTCCTCGCAGAGCGGAGAGGAGCCGCAGGTCCTGACCAGCACCCTCGCGGACGCCCATAGAAAACACAGCTTATCCAAGCCGCAGGGACCTTGCCAGGTGAAGTAAGCCGGGGCTGGATCTGTACAAAAAGGGTTCTCAGTGCGCACCCAGCCTTGTTAACATAATGCCTACGATGGGAGAAGCGCTCGCTCGGTGGAGACAAAATGACCAATGGCCAACAACAGCAGGGGGCGCCACCTACTGACAGAATCCGGAATAACCAACAGATTTTTTTTTAATTTGCTTTTTTTAAAAATTGTTTTTATTGAGCTATACACTTTTCTCTACTCCCTTCCCTTCCTCCTCTCTCCCCTTCTGCCCTCTTTATGGCCCCCATGCTCCCAATTCACTCAGGAGTTTTTTTTTGTCTTTTTCATCATTTTATGGAGATCCATGTATAAAACGCACAGAATTTTAATCAGATTCCTTTTGAGACAAAACAGAAATACCAGCAGCAAAAGCAAGAAATCAATTCAACAGTTCCCAAAGCTGAACTTGCCCATCACATGTTCAATCAACTCTCTGGGCCTGTGTCACGCATTCAATCGACTCTGAACTAACCTTGCTCTTCATGCAGTCAGCATTCACACAGTTGGCCCATTCATTCATTCATCCAAGCAAAACCGAAACAAGATCTCTCACAAAAGGCACAACCAGGGTACAGGGTCCCCCATCTTGGGCCTTCCAACTTAGTGTGGAGGATGGATTAGGAAAGAGTTTCCTGTCAGAAATTCTCTTCCTAAACCAGGACGAAGACCTTGGATAGCCGACCCTCTTATCCAGGAGAAGAGCCTTTCCCTTCGGGCCTATCCCTCTTATCCAGAAGGTTCCGTGAGGCTCATTCTCCTCAACTAATTCAGCATACTGACACTCCTCCTAGAAGTGTCCAAAGGACTCTGTCTTGATGACACAGGAGTCAGTCCAGACCTCTTCTGCTTCAGCGAAAGGCGTGGAGCCTGGAACATTTATCAGGAGGACTTCTCCGCTGCAACCTCTTCCTGGCCAGGAGAGGGCGGAGCGAACCCGAGTCTTATGGAGCTAGGTGTGGGATCTCCCCGTGGCTCTAGGGTAATGACCCACGTGAGACAGTTGTTGACAATCTTGATGACTAAGCCAATTAAGAATTTTAAGTCCTTTCTATTGATGGCCAGACCAAAAGCAGGCTTGAGCCTCTAAAATGTCTCTGTTTTCTGAGTTCAGGGATGCAACATTTTAAAAGGCAAACCGCACAAGATATATCAAAGTTAGATGAGGCTCAGAGTAACCTTAAAAAGTTCATTTCTGGCAGAAACTAGTAGTTACTTTAGACATAATTTGACAATTATTTTTGGTTAGTATATCTGGACCATAGTCAAGACAATGGAAATCTCAAATTTGTTGCCAACGCAGACCTTGACTG
>NW_004949119.1:838941-851937 GCF_000317375.1 Microtus ochrogaster | reverse complement strand
GCAGATCTGTGTAAGTTCCAGGCCAGCTTGATCTACATATGGATTTTCAGGCTAGCCAGGGATGCATAAAGAAATGGTCTCAAAAACAATGTGGATAAAGGAAATTCTGAGCTACACAAATTACTAACATTTAGTTACTTATGAAAGTAAAGTAAAAATGAGAAGAATTGGGGTATAGCACAATGGGTTAGAATACGTGAAACCTGGGTACATACCCAGCACCAAAATATGCCATAAATGAGTAAGAAGGATTCCTCTACTAACAAAACTGGTAGGACCGAAGTGGATTCTAAAATTAACAGCCAGAGAGGATTGGGATCAGGAACTATGTCGAAGCTTGAGCCACAAGGCTTTCAGCCCAGTGATGGACACAAACACAATATAAGGAATGTGTGTAACATATACACATGCATTGGTTATTAATTCACTGAATTCATAAGCATGGTTTCATATATATGTGAACCAATAACTGTATTTATTGTTTATATGTACACACAACTCACTGTGACACGTGTATGTGTTGAAGGAGTTGGTTTGTTTGTTTCCTGACTGCTCTGACTCAAAATAATCACACAGAAACTTTATTAATTGCAATACTGTTTGTCCAGTAGCTTAAGCGTATTTCTGGTTATAACTCTTATATCTTAAATTAACCCATTTCAATTATTTTATATTTTACTACAAGGTTTGTGGCCTACCAGCAAGGTTCCGGCTGGCAGCTTGCATCTTTCTCTTCAGGCAGCTACATGACATCTCACTGACTCTGCCTACTCTCTCCTCCTCTATCTGCTTGGAACCCCCACCTTGCTCTATTCTCCTAAGCCACTGGCCAAACAGCTTTATTCATTAACCAATAAAAGTAACACATAGACAGAAGGACTTCCCACACCATTTCCCCTTTTCTGTTTAAATAAAAAGGAAGGTTTTTAACTTTAACATAGTAAAATTACATATAACAAAACAGTTATCAAGCAAGAATTATAGTTACAATATTTATATCTACTTTATCTTTTATCATATCTAAGGAAAACTACAATTATAACTATCTATTTTTCAACTCAATCAAATATTCCAGAAGGATATAATATTACCTAAATAAGCAGGAAATGCATTGTAAGCAACCTACAAAACTCTAGAATTGACAGAGACATCTCACTGCCTGAACAGTCACTCAAAGTTTTTCTGTAATGTTGTGGGCACCGATCTTCAGCCTACTGGCCCAAAGTATCCAGAAGACTTTTCCACAAAGCAGGAAGTTTCAAAGACAGTTTTACCTATATTGGCAGTTTGTCAGTCACTTTTTTCTGTGTCCTGCGGAATGTCTGGCAGACTCTTTCATGAAGCAGGAACACTGAAAGACTGTCTCATCTTCTTTAGGCAGATTCAGCAGTCATTTTTCTGTGGGTCCTGCAAGTCCAGTCAAGTAGTTTAGGCAAGAGCAGTTTCTTGCCCAAATGGCTAACAAACTCAGTAAGGGGTCCCTTTGATACCCATCGTCCTCTTGAAGTAGATTAGTGCTGCCAGGAGCAGATGTGTCTTACTGTCATGAAAAGTCCTAAGTTATTAAAACATTTTAAATTCTGTAGCCTTTAAAAGATCCAAAGAATATCTATCCATCTAAAATACATCTCTGTACATCTAGAAAACCTAACTAACATGACTATAAGCTTGGCTATTATAGATGACTCTCTATTAACCTATATTTCTTAATTATACATTCCATTTTTAAATGAGCTGCACAAACACAATACCTTAATCAAGAGCAGAAATATATATATATATATATACACAGTATAACAAAATTGACCTTAAATTTGTATCAATAGACCAAGATCTATATGAAGGCAAAGTAGTCATATCTATAGCATACCCTTTTTAAATGTAAACAAACATATATAAACAATCATTTAGGGAAATTCAGCATTGTTGTCTGGACTACTTCCTCCTGATTGGGGGTGCTATTAATTAGGTCTGTCATGGGGTATCCTGTGTGGTAGGTCCATCTCAGTCAGCAGTCCTGAAGCTGAATGTCCTGAAGTCATGGATATTGTACCATCTGGATCATTGTTTCAGGGGGTCTTGTTAAATAAAACCACATTACTCTGGAAGGAACCCACAGGTTCTCACCTTCTGTGGAAGCAAAAGTAGAACCTTTTTTTTTCCAAAGCAACATATCCTTAGACCCAAATTTTGAACTCAAGATACCTTTAAAGTATATATGTTGGTTTAGCTTAGCAGCCCGTACAATGAAATGTCTCCCTGTACTTAGCTCCTTCATAGTCTAAAAATTTAAAGAAAACACAATAGTATACAGACTCTCTGTTACGATTTTTTTAAAATACTGCAATAGGCAGGCAGAGGGCTCAGAGAGCAATTAGTCCCAAGCAGAGACAGCTGCTGGTCCCTGAGCAGTGGCTGGTCTTAGGCAGGGAGATACATGGCGGGTGGGCTGGTCCCATTGAGCTCGGCAGTGTGAGCAGGCGGTGGGTGGGAAGTGCATGGACAGACACATCGTACAGAATAGAATTGGATATTTATTACTTAGAGGAGGGGGAGAAAGGAGAGAGAGAGGGAGAAAGGGAAGAGAGAAGAGGACAGAGATAGTGAGAGAAGGGAGTGGGAGAAGGGGAGCGCACATGGCAAAAGGGACACACAGAAGCCAAGGTGATGAGAGGGGGGCAGGGGCCGCCAGGAGTGGGCGTGGCTTGTCTCTTAAAGTGACAATCAATCATAACATTGTCTGTGTGTATTCTATCTTTATGTAGCTTATATTTCTTAATTCCTTTAATCTCTTACTGTCTGTATTCTGTCTCTTTAAAGGCTTTGTTCTATTTTTTAAAAAACTATTCATTTCTATTTATAACTGTCTATACTCTTTTTTCTCTCTCTCAAGTCTACATAACTTTATTCAACACTGTGACCCATTTAAAGATCTTTTATCTCGGAATCTGTCTTTATAGCATATTTGTAATTATTTTCTGACCAGGAGCACTTTAAAATGGTAAGCAGTGTGGTTGCAGTAGCCCTGGATGCTAGCTCCACTTCTCTCTGCCTTTCAGTATGGTGGAAGACCATTACCGCCAGTTCTGGGACCTCCAGGTAGAAGCCATTCTCAACACTTTAACTCTGAGAAGGAATGTGCAGCACATAAACCCATTTTATCTGAGTAAAAGTTAAATCTGTCACGTAGAGCCCGGAAAGATCTCTGTGTATGGTGGTGGGAATCTGCCATGCTTTCCTGCCTGTGCACTTCCAGCAGACCTGATCCCACCACCTGCCCAGGAGGGGAGCACTGAGCCATGGGCATGATCTCAGCTACTTTTCTCCTGATCCCAGGTGGGCACAAAAGCGTCTGGACCCAAAGTGGGTGATGGGCATTAGCCCCAAATGTTTCAGATCACATTGGTGTGCCAATCAGTTGGAAGAGGCTGTGGTACTGTAGAAGTTCCTTTAAGGTACCAGTCCACTTGGGCTTGGCCTCTTAGACTATAAATGCTGATGCAAAGTACACGCTTGCTCTCTCTCTTTCCTGGCCGTGGATTAAGCTCCTCCCCCCAATTCATGTAGAGGACCCTAAATAAATAATCCTTTATTATATGTGATTCTGAGCTAGTGTTGGATTATTTTGTAACTTCCATCTTCATCTGGCACCCATGTGAATACCAATTCCACACCTATGGGGTAGGCCAAAAAAGACCCAAAGATCCCGAAGGTCTCCAACCTCTACCCACCTGGCTTGATTTCACCTACTAAGCACCTTTTTGTCAAACCCTGCCCCAACCACAGCGGAGCTACCGTGTGGTGACTTGGCAATTTTCCAGGCTTGTGCACGGTCCCCTCCCTCACACCTGTCACTTTCCCTGCTGCTCAGTGACTTGCTCAGTTTCTGGTTTGTGTTCCCTGCTCACAATCTCTGGGGTCCTTGCTCCATGTACTGAATTTAACTAATTGCTCTAAATTTGTCAAGCAAAGCATATTTGTCAGTATTTACCCAGGCACCAACATGCAGAACCAAAGCGGTGCAAATAGTCCCACGCCTCCACTGGTTGAGTCTCCCCACCATGTGGTTTCAACAGTGACACCTGCTGGTCAATAAAGATTATTACACCTACAACAATTTACTGAACTCTAACGGTGGTAAGTAAATTAATAAATTTGAAAGTTATATGATAGCAGACAATATTACCACTTGGGAATTTAATACCCTTTTTGCTTATACTATGGGTGGTATTCTGCAAGGTTTATGTGATTTTCCTTATACATCCATTTATTTGATTTTGGGAATTAGTTTTGTTTTTCATATTATATTGTTTAGAGAATGGCTTGATTAAAGAGCCAAGAATAAAGCACTTTAAAAAAAATGATACAGTCTTTAGAGACTAATAATGAACAACTAGTTGAAAAAATTAAAACTATTGAAAAGGATAACATTGATTTGACAGACAAAATCCAATCAATGTTGAAGGGTGCTGAGACATTATCTGAAATAATTTGTGCTGTTGAACTTAACAACCGAAATCTGTTAAAACGTTATGATAGGTTAGCAGATAAGGTATCTCTCCAGGAAGGTAATATGCACACCATCAAAATTATGTACACGGATGAGATGTTATCATTACTGGACAAATTTCAAACCTTGGAATCATCAGTGAGCGCATTAGAATGGAACACTGGCCAGGAGATTCAGACTTTACAAAAGTCAGTGGTAAAGAGATTTGAAAAGATTGAGGAAATTATTGAAACCAATGAGCAGGGGTTAAAGGTACAAGGACAGGATTTAACCTCCTCAGTACATGCCAGAGTCTGGGATGACTCACCCAGAGTGTTAGCTGCCTATCTGGTAATATCCTCTGAAAAACTGTCTGGCACAAAACACCCTAAGGTAGTCAAAGAATATACATGGCAACCTATAGGGGTGAGTGATGTAAAAGAAATTAAGCAAGCAGTAGTATTTTATGATCTGCATTCACTGTTTGTTAGGGGGATGGTGAGCTTCAAGCAACAAGGTGATTCCACACAATTGGCTTCAGTTAATCTCAGTGGTTCTAGAAAATGGACCCCAGCTGATATGGAATGATATTGGTGAAAAGAAGAAAAAAATTTAGAGCAACAGAGAAAAGCAAAAGGATTTGAGGCTTCCCAAGACCAAATACTTGGCAAGGGCCAGTATTCGGCCTCAGGACCAGGCTCTCTATGACGAATACACTTTATCCCTATGTAGCACAGCAGCTTTAAATGCTTGGAACCAGAAAAGAGAATTGAATCATATATCAGGGTTAAACATGGCCAGAGAGAACCCGTTAGTGATTTTTTTTCCAAATTAAGGCTGTATAAGTAGGAGTAACAGACCCAGAAGCTAGATGTGTAATTATTGAATTTTTGGCTTTTGAAAATGCCAACTTAGATTACAAAAAGATACCTGGGCCTTTAAAGGTTAGATCAGCACAGGGATATACGGATCCTGAATACAACAAATGTTGAGACATTAGACATACTGAGGCTTGGGTAGAAGAAGCAATTTCTAAAGGTATGAGGAGAAATCAAAATGCCAAATGTTTTAATTGTGGCAGAATAGGACATCTGAGAAGGGATTGTAGACAAGGAATTCCTAGGAATCATGTCTCCTCTAGGAATGGCAAGAATAGGTGGTCTCAACCTTCTGGAATTTATATGAGGTGTGGCAAAGGCCAACATCGGACCAATGAATGTACATCAACAAAAGACAAACAAGGCAAAAAAGTGATAAAATTAACCTTATAAAGAGAACTACTTGGATTCTTTCACCAATTGTATGTGGCACACCAATAGCTGGAGCCCATACATTTTATACTGATGCAAATAAATCAGGAAAAGGAGGTTACAAATCAGAAGATTTAAGTAAGGTGGACCAAAGCCCTTATAATTCTGTCCAAAAGGCAGAGTTATATGCTATTTTCATGATACTAAGGGATTTTAAAGAACAAAAAAAAAATTCTGAATTAAATCAGCCGGTGTATTTCAAGGATGTGTTGATCTCACAATGGAAACCAGGAGATATGCTATCTTGGGGAAGGGGTTTTGCTCTTGTTTCCACAGGAGAAGAAAAGCTGTAGACACCATCAAAATTAATAAAGATTTGATTTGAAAAGGAAAAACCTCTTGAGAAAGAGAAATGACAGATCATCCACAGAGGTGACAATCATGCAGGTGGTAAGGAAACCTCATAAGGGTTGGGGCAGGGTTCTGTTCTTGTCTTTTCAGAAAAATACACATATTCAAAAAGTCAAGTGACCCTGGATGTTTGGATGCCTAAAAAGGAAAAGATAACTATCCAGAAAGGATCAACAAACAAAGAGAAATATGACTTATGAGAGCAGGTCATCTGAAGGGAAGAATTTTATATGTACATTCTCTGTACATATATATATATATATGTAAATATTTAATACACAGTGGAGATATAAACTCCTTTAAAAATCAAAGCTGGCTTTGGATTTGAAATCTTTGGAGCAGAAAAGGAAATACCAACTATAAACTGCCAATTGTGGGACACCCCTACACCAATCACTTCCACATGCTGACTGAGTCTCATTTCTCATTCACAAAGAGCCTGATGCATAGGCTGTTGACTTCTGTGTAAGGCAGTGGTTATGTGTATGCACGTGTGTGTGTACATTCCAATGCATTCACCAAACATGTATACTTGTGTGGAGTCTGTGTATCCTTGTTATAAAAGTGTCCATTTGCTAGTTAGCATTTAATATAAACCACAAATTGTTTTGAGGTTATGCATCCCAGGATGGCTTTGAATTTGCTATGTAGCAGGAGATGGCCTTGCACTATGGATCTGTCTGCCTTCACTTCCTGAGTGCAAGGATCACCAGTATGTGCCACCACACTTAGTTTATGAGATACTAGGGATCAAGCCCTGAGCTTTGTGCATGCTATGCAAGCTCTCTGATCAACTGAGCTATACTCCAAGCACCTCATACAACAACCTTTTCACAAGGCTTAATGTTCCTCCATTTCAAAAACAAACCTGAAATCTTTTGTATGTGTGTGATTAATGTTCTGTTTGCATATGAGCCTGATGGCTAAAATAGGGCATCAGATCCCACTATAGACAGTTGTGAGACACCATGCTGGGAAGTGAACTCAGAACCTGTGGAAGAGCAGTCACTTTTCTTAACTACTGAACCATCTCTCCAGCCCCAAACCTGAAATCTTAAAAAGTAGAAATAGTAATAGTCTGACTTTTGACTTCTTCTCTAAACTCTTACATGAATCCTCAAAGTCCCTGATAAGCTGGCTGGGATGTACACGTTGACATTTTTCAAGTCGTTCTTTTCCAAGGATGGTCTTTGGATTAAAATGTCTTTAACATTCTCTTAGTAACATCCTTTTGGGATCTCCAAAGAGTTTTCATTTTTTTAAGATAAGAAAACCAGGAATTTTCAAGTTTGTGGTGAAGATGTCCCATGTCCAAACATGGATTCTCATCCTAGATAATTTGTGTGCTTATTCAAGATGCATGTGAGCCATCCGCTCAGAATGGGGTAAGATGTTTTCACTTGGCAACAGTAAACAGAGCTGAGTGTGTGAAGTTCCTTATAGTATACAGCTCAAGTTTTAAGGCTAAATTTGTGGGGATTTGTAGAGTGGAACTCAGAACTGAGCCCAGTGGTATCTTTGAACTTCTTTATTGAACACGAATTCAGTAGTGCAGCTACATGACTTAGTGTTATTCCCTGTTGCTGTGATAAACACTGTCTAGGGCAAATTAAAAGGGCGAAAGTGCTACTTGGCCCACAATTCCAGGTCATAGTGCATCATTTCATGGATTCAAGGAAGCAAAAACTTGAAAGAGCTGGTCTCAAGGCATCCACTGTCAAGAGCAGAGAGGGGACAAATGTGTCCACCCTTGTCCCCATCTCATTTTCTCTACTCCTATACTGTCCAAGCCCCAGCCCTTGAAACACTCCTGCCAGGTCGGGAGAGACTTCCCACCTCAATTAATGTAATCAAGATAATGCAGTCAAGGGCAACCTTATCTAGACAATTCCTCTTCCTAGATGATTTTAGATTGTGTCAAATTGTCAGTAAGGCCTCATCATCACACTACACATAGGCATTGCATGGGTATCACATGGCAAAGTGTCTCCACACTCAGGTAGTATCAGGAAGGGGTGCAGTAACTCCAAGTGAAAAGCGATCATAGCAAGATGCCAAAAGGATGATGATCATCTATGGGATTCAACACAGCCAGTATAAGCGTAAGGAAGGATGCCTCCTAACAAAAGCAGCATTTGAAAGAGCCTTGAAGGTTCCAGAGGTCTAAGGAAGATAAGCGTGATAACAAGGGAGGAGAGGGAAAAGAGGGTGGTGGATAGAGATGGGAATGGCACGAGCAAAGACAGAGAAATCAGCCAGGGCGGCAGTGGGTAGTGGCACAGGCCTTTAATCCCAGCACTTGGGAGGCAGAGGCAAGCAGATCTCTGTGAGTTCAAGGCCATCCTGGTCTACAGAGCTAGTTCCAGGACAGGCTCCAAAGCTACAGAGAAACCCTGTCTTGAAGAAACAAAACAAAACAAAAAGACACCGAAGTGGAGAGATCTGGGAGTTATTTAGGGCCATGGTCATGGTCATGGTCATGGTCATGGTCATGGTCATGGTCATTACTGATCCATAATGAGATAAGTGCAGAAACTGACAAGCATTAAAAGGAATCATGCAGTGATTCAATGGAGTCATCATATTTCTTTTGAAACTAATATGAAGTTGAGCTTGTATTTGTATGTTTATTTTTGTTTTCCAGTGTTACATTTTATTTTATATGAATTCCCCCATCCCACTCTGCCCCACCTCTGCCTTTATCTGTATTTTTACTTTCTGAAGTTTTAATTGCATACAGTCAAATGTGGTTTGACAATATTAAATGGAAAGTTCCAGAAATAAGCAATCGTAACTTTTAAATTGTATGTGTTTCCAAGTAGTATGATTATCTCATATTGTTGTTCTCTGTCCCACACAGAACATGACTCATCCCTCATCTTTTGCCCAGTGTATCCATGCTCTGTGTACACTGCTGCCTACTTCATTAGTAACTGTAGTGGCATTTCATTTGTATTTGGGTGGGGGGTTTTGAGACATGGTTTCTTTTTTTAAAAAAAATTATTTATTTATTTATTTATTTATTTATTTATTTATTTATTTATTTATTATGAATACAATATTCTGTCTGTGTGTATGCCTGCTGGCCAGAAGAGGGCCCCCATTACAGATGGTTGTGAGTCACCATGTGGTTGCTGGGAATTGAACTCAGGACCTTTGGTAGAGCAGGCAATGCTCTTAACCTTTGAGCCATCTCTCCAGTTTCTAGGCAGCTTTGGAGCCTGTCCTGGAACTAGATCAAGCTGGCCTCAAACTCACAGAGATCTGCCTGCCTCTGCCTCCTGAGTGCTGAGATTAAAGGTGTGTGCCGCCACTGCCCAGCTCATTTGTATTTTAATAAACATAGCTTGTGGGGCTGTCAAGAAACCTGACACTATAGAAATTCCAAGGAATCCACAAGGCTGACCCCAGCTAAGACCCTAAGCAGTAGAGGAGAGGGTGTCTGAACTGGCCTTCCCCTGTAGTCAGAATGATGACTATCTTAAATATCACCATAGAACCTTCATCCAGCAACTGTTGGAAACAGAGGCAGAGACCTGCAGCAGAGCACCGGGCTGAACTCCCAAAGTCCAGGAGAAGAGTGGGAGGAGTGAGAATATGAGCAAAGGGGTCAAGACCACAGAAGTTACACCCACTGAATCAGTTTACCTTGTAGTATGGAGGAGCAGGCTGCATCCCACCGCCCAGCTAGCTTAACCACACAGAAACTGTATTCATTAAATTACTGCCTGGTCCATTATATCTAGCCTCTTCCTGGCCAACTCTCACATCTTGATCTAACCCATTTCTAGTAATTACGTATTACTACGAGGTAGTGGCTTACCGGGAAAGAGTCTAACCAACGGCAGTCTCAGGCAGGAGCTTCATGGCGTCTGTCACATTGTCCTTCTCCCAGCATCCAGTTCTGTCTTCCTTGCCTATCTAAGTTCTGCCCTATCAAAAGGTCAAGGCAGTTTCTTTATTCAACCAATGAAAGCAACACATGAACAGAAGAACCTCCTACACCATTACCTGAGCTAATGGGAGCTCACTTACTCCAGTCAGACAGGGAAGGAACCAGCATAGGACCAAACTAGACCCTCTGAATGTGGGTGACAGTTGCATGGCTGTGGCAGACTGTAGGGTCACTGGCAGTGGCACCGGGATTTATTCCTACTGCTTGTTCTAGCTTTTGGGGAACCCATTCTCTTTGGATGGATACCTTGCTCAGCCTAGATATAGTAGGGAGGGCCTGGGACCTTCCCCACAGCAATGTGTCTTACCCTCTCTGAGGAGTGGATGGGGGATGGGATGGGTAGGGAAGGTGGAGAGAATGGGAGGAGTAGAGGGAGTGGGACTGGGCTTTGTATGTAAAATGAAAAAAAAAGATAGTTTGTAAAAATTAAAATAAAGTAAATTAAATAAATGAATAAATAAATCCATAGAAACCAGGAAGTAGTGGTATACACCCTTAATCCCAGAACTAGAGAGGATTATAAAACGGGAGGAGACAGCTCTCACTCACAGTCTTATTCTGAGATTCCTGGAAGCAGGGTCGCCATTTCAGACATTTGAGGTCAAGGTAAGAGTCAGTGGCTGGATGCTTTGCTTTTCTGGTCTTCAGGTTGAACCCCAATTTCCACCTCTGAGCTTTTATTAATCGTGCATCAAGTTATGCCTTAGTCATTAGATTAATAACTGGCTATCACAGTGCTCACATTCAAGTAACCCCCATTTTACTTAATGAAGTCCCCACAGAGCAAGAGAGACACCAGGGCATGAAATTTGGACAGATTATAATTTTGGTTCCATGTGACAATGATGTAGGGCAGATAGGAAAATGTATAGGGTCAGCAAAATGGTTCAGCAGGTAAAAGTATTTGCCATGCAAGCCTCATCACCTGAAATGAACCCAGGACTCATTGAAAGAAGGGAGGAGAGAAATGACCTCCACATATGAACCCCAGCATATAAGTGCCTTAATCATCACATACATACAAATATAATAATAATATAAATAAATAAATCGTGTGTGTGTGTGTGTGTGTGTGTGTGTGTTCAGATATCTACTGGGATGGTGGTGGTGGAGGCAGTGGTGGGATTGAAATGTATTTTTCATGGATAAAGAGGGACTTCTGTGTTTTACAAAATATTTACCTCATCCCGGAAGGTCTGAGAAACACCACAGACAAGGAAATATACTCTTGCTCCACACAGTGTAGGAGGTTATGCAGAGCTGGAACATACTTGAAATGGTAGATTGAGACAAATTTTGTATTGTGGGGGTAAAGATAAATGTGATATTAGCTTATTATGGTTTCAGAGACATCAAGGAAGTGATGGGAGAAGATGGAAGGATGCAGTGTGGAATCTGGGTTACGAATACAGATTCTCATTTTCACTTTTTTCCCCACCTAGCACAGATCAAACATATAACACACATGGGTCACCCCCTTACAATCTTTAAGGCAATCAGCTAGGTCTGAGCTCCTCAGTGTCACATGTCACCGGAATCAATGTTACCTGGCCTTGGAGACCACAGGTATGGAATTCCTATTACCTGGATGGTGTAGGAACAGTTCTATGTTCCTGTGAAATTGATGACAGTGACCTATGTCCCAATAACTGTGAACTACACAGAAGGAAAAATGTCCCAGGTGATAGTAGAGAGGGTCTATGCAGACTATAAACTACAGACTCTATTACCTTTTCTAACTTCTTGGTATTTTAGAAGTTTCACCAAATTTACTTGTGACTGATAGAAAAATAGATCATGAAATTAGCATAATAACACTAAGAAGATGACTGATCCTGTGGCTGTGCACAGAGAGAAGGTCCAGCAGAGAATTCAGGCTGAACACTGTAAACCGCTCCTGTCATGCTCTCCAGCTATGGTCTGAGTGAACAAGCAGGCAAGACCTACTGCATTCTTTTCCCCAGGACATCATTATCCAAGATGGCCCAATACCAAATATACCCTGCCTGGCTATCAGCCAATCAGGGTTTATTTAAAATATAATTGACAGAATATAGACGATTGTCTCACACCACCAACCCTAAAACCTTCATTGACTTTATGTTCAACAATGAATCAAGCCAATGGCACACAGAACCTCCCTCATCTTTCCTTTTATTGTGGGTGGGAATCCCTAATCTAAAAGCAAACAAACAGATAAAGCTCGAAATGCTCAAAAACTGAAACTTATGGGACACTAACTTGACATCACACTGTTGGGAAATTACATACATAGAACAGGCTGCAGTGAAAATACAGATATTCTAAGTACACGAACCTTCAGGCTGTGCTTGTAAGGTATATGTTGAAACACAAGTGAATTGCATGTTTAGGCTTGATTCCATCTCAAGGTACTTCTTTTGAATATGCAAATTCTTAAAACTTCCCAAAGATCTGAAAACTGTCTCAAAAACAAATATGGAAAGTGATTGAAGAAGGTAGAGAACATCCATCTCGACTGTTATATGCCTCTCACCCAGACATATCCATATTCACATAAACACTTGCACTCACTGTCCACCAGTCTAAGAGGCAGTGTGGGACCAAGGCAGAACTGCAGGGTTCACTGTCCCTCAACTTCTTGTCACTTGCAGCTATGGGTTCATAGGGAGCTGCCCCAGGAAGCCTCGTCCCAAAGTAAAGCCTGCATATGGAGCTCAGCTATCCGAATTCGGCCCTTTGCAAGCTAGTCAGAGGTCCTCTGGAGGGCAGGACTGTTCCACATTATTAATTATCGGTAGCCTAGCCTACATATCTGCTAGCCTCTGAAAGACTCAGAGCTAGAAAACCCACCTAAGGACAACACAGCAGCACTGGGGAAAGGGAAGAGAGAATAGGAGTGTACACAGGAG
>NW_004949119.1:835330-837106 GCF_000317375.1 Microtus ochrogaster | reverse complement strand
TGTCATCATCTCTACATTATTCGTTGAGTGCCTTTTGCATCATCAGAAGCGGCTTCTTTAATATTGGAAGACTTCATAGAAATCTATGCATGAAGCATTGATCTCTGTTTCTGTGCCCTCAACTCTCCTTTCCAAGCCTGTCTCAGGGAAAAAAAAATTAGAAAAAAGAAAAGAAAGAAGGAAAAATAAAAAAGACAGAAAGAAAAGAAAATTTGACAAACTTTAAAGTACAGTTTGTACCTCTGATAGTTACCTTACTTAATATGAGTTGTCTCTGATGATGCCAATATTACCACACCCGTAAGACTGAACCCCTACATACCCTTGAAGATACTTTAGATTTTGTAAGTTACATACATTGAATGTATTCAACTTGTCCACTGAAACAATCAAGGCAGTCGGTAAGCAAACAGACAAGGCTGTGCTGAAATATGACTTTATTTAGAGATGGTAAGATTTGAATTGCAAACACATTTCACTTGTCATCATTTCTGTCTTTTGAGACACTCATGTGGCTAACCCCTTAGCTCCTTCAAGCCTTTCTCAACATTTCACCTTCTCAGTGAGTCCCTACCCAAAAATACCATCCCCCTAAAATTGCAAGTGACACCACACCCCCTTCCCACTGTCCTCTCCCTTATCATCTTGTGATTTGCCCATAGCACTTATGGCCTTCTAAAATAATGTGCCATTCACATTTGTATCTTTATACTGTTTGCCTTCCCTTGCTAGACAGTAAAGTTTTCAATTACAGAGTCTGTTGTTTATAACTTCACACAGGCCTCCAAAGGGCCCAGACGATTTACTGACTCACAGATGACATGTAAAAACTTAGTTGAAGGATTCAACAGATGGGTTAGCGGCTTATGAAACTCTCAACCAACTCCTGAATTGGGGTTCAGGTCATTCAATAATGAAATGTTCCTCTTTATGCTCTTTATGTTTCCCTTTGAAGTGTTTAGAGGCCTTAGTCTTCAGAAATGAGGTTTCTAATTTTAAAGGCTCCGTGGGGACTTGAATGAGAATGCCCCCTACCCCTCCGCCCCATAAACGCATATATCTGCATGCTTAGTTCCCAGTGACTGTTTTGAAAGACTAGGTTTGTATTCTTATTGGAAGAGGTGTGTCGATGGGGGTGAGCTTTGGGGTTTCAAAACCCTAAGCTTTTTTTGTCTGTCTGTCTGCTGCCTCTGAAACTGTATGCAAGCCTCCAATTAAATGCTTTCTTTTGTAAGAGTTGCCTTGGTCATGGTGTTTCTTCATAGAAGAGTGGCTAAAACAGGTCTCTTCAAATTTAGAAGAAATAAAAAGACAAATAGTAATTTAAATATAAAATATTACATATTTATAATCTGTTATGGGTCTTTCCCATGATTAGCTTTATCCCCTGCTCAAAAGGGTGGCTCCCTTTGGCCTTCACTATGGCTCTTTCTCCAGTCTCCTTTCCCCTGCTGATGACTGGCTACAGTCTCAATTAACACCAGCTTGGGAACTTGAAACATAATTAGATCAGAAGCAAACAGCTTGGAGCTTTGTTCTAAAGAGTCAGTTTCAGAAAGCAAATGGTACAAACCATGTCCCCTTAATAAATGTACTGTGGGGCTGGAGGAATGGCTCAGCAGTTGAGAGTACTTACTGCTCTTGCTGAGGACATGAGTTTGGTTTGCAGCACCCATATGGTCATTCAGAAATGCCTGTAACTTCAGTTACACAGGAGGAGTGCACAGTTTGCAGCACCCATATGGTCATTCAGAAATGCCTGTAACTTCAGTTCTA
>NW_004949119.1:829623-834992 GCF_000317375.1 Microtus ochrogaster | reverse complement strand
TGGTGGTGCATGCGTTTAGTCCCAACACTCAGAAGGAAGAGGCAGGAAGATCTCTGTGAGTCTGAGACCAGCCTGGTCTACAAGGGCTAGTTCCAGAATAGGCTCCAAAGCTACGGAGAAACTCAGTCTAGAAAAAAACAAAACAAAACTTAACTCTGGCCTTATGGTATACTTGATACTTTCATTATTCACTTACCACTTTCTGACTCTAGATTAGAAGCATTTATTTACTTATCTGTGTTTATTATTACATTTAAAGTTTCTGAGACTAGAAAACTACAGCTTCCTCATTTGTAAGCCCCACAGGTGCAATCATTGTTTAATTATCCGCTCCTAAACTAAAGTGATATGCATAGTTGGCTTAGCTCCAAGAGCTTCAATGGCACCCATCAGCTTGCCATGAAAGGCCTTTCCTGATGAAGTCCCTGCCTTTGTCCACAGTCTCAACAGCTGCCACTGCCTTCCTCCAGCTTCTGTATTTTCCCATCTCAACCCCGTTGTTGTTCGGTTTTTGCCTTTGCACATCCTCTTCCAGCAAAATAAGTTATCATTTTGACTGCAAGTGAACTCCTCACTATCTTTAAGCCACAATTAATACATTTCTCCCCCCACCCCACTCTTTTTGCCATTTCAATTGAGTCTATCTTAATTTGCAACTTGGATGACAAGGATCTTAAATTTATTAAGAACAGCTAATTTTCTCTAGAACACATGGGTGACTATTGAGACAGGCAAGATTAGGAGAGAGTTCATCTGGTGTAGGAGGACCTTTTGTATTTGTGTTGCTTTCATTGGTTATTAAAGAAACTGCCTTGGCCTAGGTGATAGGGCAGATCTCAGGTAGGCGGAGAAGACAGAACAGAATTCTGGGAGGAAGAAAGCAGAGACAGGAAGATGCCATGGTTCTCTGCCCAAGATGGATGCTGGTTAGACTCATGCCCGTAAGCCACAGTTGAGTGGTGATACACATTAATGGAGATGGGTTAATCAAGATGTGAGAGTTAGCCAATAAGAACCTAGAACTAATGGGCCAACCAGTGTTTTAATTAATATAATTTCTGTGTGGTTATTTCAGGTGTACACTAGCCAGGTGGGATGGAACAAGGTGCCCCACTCCTTGTATGTTGCGGGAGGTCCTTCCTCTCCTCCAGCCTATAGCCGCTGAGATACCAGCCCATTGGGGCGTGGTCTCTCTCCCTTTAAAAAAGCTGCCACTTCCCTCTCCTCTCTCTCTTCACTTCCTGCTCCACCGGCGACTAGACTCCCTTCCTGGTTGCACAGAGGGCTGTTGTCTGGGACAGAGATCTGTAAGTTTTTTCCCCTTTAAATAAATATCACCCTATTAATCATAATTCCAAACTGGTGTGGCATTGTTAGTGACTTACGCCTTCACTTGTACAACAGATTGGCTGCCCAATGTGGTCAACTAACTCCACGTAAAACCTGAGAGGGTTTGAAAAGGAATTCTAGACACATAGAAAAAAAAAACAGAGTTTAACATAGCTTTTTGCTGTTTGCTGGCGGCATGCCGAAGGGAGATTTTCCTGATTCAGTTGTAGTGGGGGAAAAAAGCCATGCAGTTTTAAAATGCCGGCTTTCTGGGCTATGCTCCTAGCACAACCTCTGTCTCTTGTGGGAGACAGAGAATTTGGATGGGGTTTTGTGAGTAAAGTCCTACAGCTTGCTTGATGGCAATGTGGACTGCTGTGTGCCTGGAACTGTGCACGTCTTAGACGCACCAAATGGCTCTGAGGCAAGAGCGGCTCTGCCATGCTGAACTGTGCTGACCTCAGGCAGGAACTATCATAATTGTCATAATAACAGCACAGTTAAGGTTTAGACAGGGCAGGAATAAGGCAGTACCATGTTACCCCTACATGGCGCAAGCTAAAGTTTTTAGAACTCCTTAGCATTTTAAGAAGTGCTCCTGGATAGTAAAGAATTACAGATTCACAATAGGACAGATTCAGACATAAAAGACCTCTAAGTGGGTCACACTGTTGGATGGCTGTACATAGGCTTGGGAGAGAGAAGAAAAAGAGTATAGAGAGTCATAAAACAAAGTTAATGCCTTAAAAAGGGGGTAAAGTCTTTAAAGAGACAGAGTACAGATAGTCATAGATTAAAAGAAGTAAAGAGAAATAAGCCACATAAAAATGGAAAATTCACAGAGAGTCTGGGTTATGTGTATTATTGTGTTTTCTTTAAATTTTTTGACTGTGAAAGAGCTAAGTACAGAGAGACATCTCATTATATGGGCTGCCAAGCTAAACCAGCACGTATATTATAAAGGTATCTTGATTTCAAAATTTGGGTCTAAGGATATGATGGTTTGGAAAAGAAGGTCTTCTTTTGTTTTCACAGAGGATGAGACCTTGTGGATTGCTTCTAGACCAATATGGTATGATAAACCACGCCCTTCTGAAAGGTTGCAGTAAATACCCTCAAAAACCTACTTTTCTCAACTGCCGACCGAGATGAACCTAGTATACAGGATATACCATGAAAGACCTGATTAACAGCATCCCCAAACAGCATGAAGCAGTTTGGAGAGAAAAAAACATTCCCATATTCCCAAATATTGTTTATAAATGTTCTTTTACATTTAAAGGGGGAGATGACATAGATATAATTAATTTGCATTGGTATGAATCTTGGTTTGTTGATATAAATTTAAGGTCAATTTTGTTATATGTATATGTATTTCTGATCTTGATTAAGGTATTGTGATTGTGAAGTTCATTTAAAAATGTAATGTACAATTAGGAAATATAGGTTATGGATAATCATTGATAATAGTCAAACTTGAAGTCATGTTAGTTAGATTTTCTAGATATATAGAGATATATTTCAGTTTGATAGGCATTCTTCATATCTTTCAAAGACTACAGAATATGGCATTTAAGATGTTTTAATAATTTAGGGCTTTTCATGACAATGAGACACGTCTGCTCCTGGCAACACCAATCTACTTCAAGAGGAAGATGGACATCAAAGAGGCTCCTTATGGAGTTGGTTAGCCATTTGAGCAAGAAACTGTTCTTTCCTGGACTGTTGCATAAATTGGACATAAAGAACCCACAGAGAGAGGACTGCTGAATTTGCCTAAAGGTGAGATGGTCCTTCGGGGTTCCTGCTTCATGAAAGAGTCTGTGAGATCCTGAAGACAGTGACTGAACTGTCTTTGAATTTTCCTGCTTCATGGACACAGGCAGACACCATGGTTCTCCTGCCCTAGACAAACACTGGTTAGACTCATGCCCGTAAGCCACAGTTGAGTGGCGATACACATTAATGGGGATGGGTTAATCAAGATGTGAGAGTTAGCCAATAAGAGGCTAGAACTAATGGGCCAGGCAGTGTTTTAATTAATACAATTTCTGTGTGGTTATTTCGGGTGTACGCTAGCCGGGTGGGACGGAACAAGATGCCGGGCTCCTCGTACAACATTTATGTTAGAATCCCAATTTGGTTTGGGGTTATATACATATCTCCTCTTACAATAGTGCACTTGGCAGCTTTGTTCCTTTCCTGCATTAGCAGACACACATACACATACATGTACACAAATACACACATACACACACCCACATGGGCACACATAAATGCTCAAAATAATTCACCTAGCACTTCAGAACCCCTTTAACCTGCCCCCTAGCTTACATCAAGTCATATGTACTTCCATCTGTAAATCATAATGTCTTTTCAGCCTTAGTAACAATCACATTTAAACTGTTCCTATTCAAGTATATTCCCAGTGTTTGGGGTATAAGAATTAGAAGGGCCAAGCCAGCCTGAACTGGTCTGGGGTGCTGGCACAGGTAAGGGAAAACCCGAGAATCTCGTATTTTATGCCTGTGCATACAATTTTAAACCAGATGCATTACAGGAAGGGACATGAGCAGTAGAGATATGATGATGTGACCTATCAATTAAAATACAGAATCACCCACACTAGTAACCAGCCCCTCCTATCTGTGGACCTCTTGAAATCAGAGACCCATACTGTAGACTGAGGTCCTCGGTACTGTCACTCATGTGGCCTGCTATCCCCCTGCAAGTTGCACTATAGCTTTGCTCCAAAATAAAACTGTTTGTCTTTTGCAAATTTGCATGAGCCATATTTCCCAAGTCTTTGGATAAGAGGCCAAGAAATACCCAGCTCAGACCACAACCACTGGCAGCTCTGCTAAAAGTGGGAAGCTTTAAATAAACATTTTAGACCATCAGTCGCGTTGCAGAGTGAGGAAGTAGATTAGAAACGGCTGTCTGTCACTCCATATCCAGGGAATCCAACACCCTCACAAACATACACACAGGCAAAACCACCAATGCACATAAATCAAACGAAGAAAAGACAAAACTGTCTCTAGGCAATTAGTTAGGTATTTAGAATCAGTAGAAGTGACGCAGACCTGATTTGAGGTCATAGCTGTAGGACTTAAAGGACGTGGCACAGGAGAGACGTCAGGAGTAAGCAGCCTACTGGAGGCAGTGACTGAGAGTTTGGGTGAAGGAAAGGCTGGTTCCTGATTTCTGACTTTACTCTGGCTCGTGACAAACCGAAGTACGGCATTGGGGTTGTCTGTTATCTGTGTATCCTCCAACTAGTCCGAAAGATCTCCTTCAGGGAACTTTCCTTTTGGTCTTTATCAGCGTTCAAAGAGGAGCAATTAAAATTAATACGTTCAAAATACTAAGCAGCAACTCTGAGCCAATGAGAGCTATAGCCAATCTCAGAAAGCCTACAGACACCATTTCTTGTTTGTTTATTATTTTAGTTTTGGTTTTGCCTCCAGTAACAAGAAAAGGAGTTAGACCAAAAAGCCCTACTCCCAACTAGCTTTCGCTCCATTGTACAACTAGGAAGCTGACAATAAAGTTTATTTGAGCGTCGACGTGCCCCGACGTGGCCCCGCCTCCCCAGCAGCAGCGCTGATTGGCGAGAGCTTGCAGGCCTCAGGCGTTCCTAAGCCGCGATTGGCGCCAGCTGCTGTCCGTCCGGAGCGTCTGGCGCCGCCCCGCCCTCTCGCCGCGTCGCCGGTGCCTGCGCCGCCCGCCTCACTCCCTTGTGTCCCGGCAGAGGCCCGGGCGGCCAGCACGAGCACCGGCGACCATGTTCCGACGCAAGCTCACGGCCCTGGACTACCACAACCCTGCAGGCTTCAACTGCAAAGGTGGGCGGCGGCCGCGGGGCCCGGAGACGCTGCCTTCCCAGCCCGCCCTGATCCGGCGGCCGCTACCCCGCCGACCGCGGCACGCTTCCCGGACCGACGGCTGCTCGGCGGGCACCTTTTGGGGCAGCAGGGCAGGGCCGGGGGCCCGGGGAGACCTATGGGGCTTGCAGAAAGTTAGTGGCCGGCTGCCGG
>NW_004949119.1:796058-829219 GCF_000317375.1 Microtus ochrogaster | reverse complement strand
TTTTTTTTTTTTTTTTTTTGTATACTTGGTTTTTGACGCAAAGCTTAATGGGTGGTGTGGTGATAGGTCCGAAATTGGGGTTTGAATCTCAGCTCTCTGACATGTGAAATGAGACTCTTTCCTGAGTATGTTAGGGAAAATCTAAGGAAGCAAAGGCATCCTAGAAATAGTATACTGTCTCCTATCTTTCAGTTTTTAAATATTTGTGTTCGGGGTGCTGTAATGTTTATTTCTTGTTTACTCTGTTGACTTGCTTCTAACTTTTTACCTGTCCAGTGCCCCTCATACTCTGAAGGAACTAAGGTACACTGTTTCATGCATGTTTAGTTCATTTAATAGTAAAAACAGCCCCATGCAATAAGCCCCATTACTATCCTCATCTTTTATCTGAACAATCTGAAACTTAGAAAGTGTACCCAGTTTTCTGAGGTACACCCAGAATTTGAGTGTATTGCAGTTAATCTGTGGCTCCAGAGTCTGAACTTTGAACACTTGCTTACTTCTATTGGGGGTAGGGGATGGGGTGGAGTGGGATGGGTCAGGTCAGTTGACTTAGTGTTTGCAGGTGGGAAAGTCACAGAGGATCGCTAGGACTCGTGACTTAATATGTGATGTTTTTGTTGCAGATGAAACAGAGTTTAGAAACTTCATTGTTTGGCTTGAAGACCAGAAAATTAGACACTACAAGATTGAAGACAGAGGTAACCTGAGAAATATCCACAGCAGTGACTGGCCCAAGTTCTTCGAAAAGGTAATGAACCAGGAAGAAAAAGAGGGCATGAAGTTGAGTTGGAAATTCTTATATTCTTTCAAGATATAATAGTGATCAGTATCAGTAAAGCGAATTTCATGGATTTCAATTTTTTTTTGTGACTACAATTAGATTTTCTATTGATTTATTCTAATTTTAGTAATATTTTGCAGAAAAAATTGTTTTGAAAACTCAATAAAAAAATCACCTCGTTATAATGCCAGCGAATGGGAGTGAGTGGCACCAGCCTCCTTGTATTGTTCATGAGCAATATACCTGACAGGCCTGTCCCCACAAGTGCTCACCCACAGCAGGGCCCACACGGGTATTGTCACTGCCACTGCTTCTGTTGGTTTGTTTTTGTTTAACATTAAACTTTTTTTTCAATTTTTTAAAAAGATTTTAAAATATAATACTAGTGTTTTCTGTTTATTCACTTGTCCTATGCACCTGTTCCTTCATGTAAAAGGTACAAATGATGGAAAGTATGCAGAGATTAAAGATAATTGCTTATATAAAAGACCCAGACTCATAGTAAGATAAAGATAAATCATTATTCACCGAAAGACTATCAGGAACCTCATTGTTTAAGACATATTTGAAAACATCTATTGGGTGGTTAACCTCTAGATTTTAAGTTGCAACTTGTATTTTTAAAATATTTTAGTACTGACAAGTTTGTTTTATTTTGATTTTGGTTTTTAAGACAGGGTTTCTCTGTGTAATAGCCTTAGCTGTTCTGGAACTCTCTTTTTAGACCAGGCTGGCCTCAACTCAGAGAGATCTGCCTGCTGCTAGTGCTGGGATTAAAGGTGTGCACTACTTCGCCCAACTCTAACAAGTGTTTTTTGATCTTGGTCAAATCTTGTGAATGAGAGTTAGTTGGTTTATTAAAGAAATAAAATCTTTGGTTAGAAAATGAGTTGTGACTAAAAAATATCAATTCATAAATTATCCCTGAAGTTTTGACTGAAAACTTTGTTGCTAGGATGTATTTTCAGCTTCTAAGAGTCTGAAGGGTCCTCTCATTTGCCTAGCAAATACTTGGCTATAGCCAACACACATGTTCCATAACTTGCTCTGTTAAGCATTTGTTATGACATTCATATATGAAAGTTAAAGTTCTAATAAGTGACTGAATTGTCTGTCCTCCTTTTAACGGATTTTATCATTTTATCTAATTGCCTTGTGCACTGGGCCTGGAATCAAAGCTAAGGCTTTGGCCTCACATCTAAGTTGTATAGCCACTGTTGAGTATCAGATTTTTCTAGACCTAAGGTTTCTTATCTAAATGATGTTATTCTTGAATCCAGCTGTCCTTCCTGGGATCTCCCAATACAACCTTTTTTTTTTTAAGGGAGTATTTCATTGTTTCACTTAAAATGATACTCTTCAATGTTTTCTTCTGAGCTGTGTAATCACATCAGAGGTTTAATAGTAATAGAAGTGGGGATGCACACTGTAACCCTCGTACCTGGGAGGTGGAAAGAATCAGGAGTCCCAAGCCAGTCATGTGTATCTGGACTCCAAAGGCCAGTCTGGGCTGCATAAGGCACTCCAAAAAATTAATGATATAGATGTTATAAGAAATTCCTAAAGATCCATATTGAGGCCTGTGTCAAATCTGCTGTTCTTTAGTTCTGTGGCTGTATGATAATGAAATCCATTTTTTTTTTCCCCTTCCCTTCGCAGTATCTCAAAGATGTTAACTGTCCTTTCAAGATTCAGGAGCGACAGGAAGCAATTGACTGGCTTCTTGGTTTAGCTGTTAGACTTGAATATGGAGATAATGGTATGTTTTGTGGGGAATGTGAGTGTGGGTGTGTTAAAGGGTCCTGCCTTCTGTTCTCAGCGGCATGGTCCGTTGACTAATTTCTGAAATGGGCTTTAGAATGCAGCTTCTATCTAACGACCAGCTCTAGTCACACTTCTCAGGCATTATCAGTTTCCTTTCCTTGGAACTATAAACCATGCAACCCAATCTTGCTAATGTTTAGGGTCTTTAGAGTGTTTTCTGTTTCCTTCTCTGGGTTGGTAGCAACTGTGTGGGAGGTCATTAGCTATAGATTATCCTTGGGATCTTAGACCTTATCAAAGCTGATCTTCGGCTGCTCCCACGTGGATTCTTACTCATTCGCCTTGCCTTTTCTCATTGCGTTTGTTCCATTTATACTTGCCTTCAGTGTTGGTGGCTTGTGCTGTATCCCCACAGTTGATTAGCATATGCATTCATTTCTCAAAAGCTTATGTATGAAATATGATAGTTTTATATTGCAAAAAGGAAAGAGTTGAAAGACAAATAGTACCAAAAGTGTATTAAACATCTAAACTACACAACAGGCTATGTTTAATTTCCAGTTTTCAGCACTGCAGGAGCAGGGGCTCCAAGCTAACTAAGGCAGCAATATTGGCCTTCATCAGCAGGAGGCATTGGTGTTCTTGACTTAGGACTTAAATCTGTTGAATCATTGCCATTTTTTGTGTGCCTTGCCATTACTAAAAACCCTTGCAATCACATGCCAAAGTGATTAAAATCTTTTCAATTTCACTACTTTTTAAAGTTTAGATTCATGGGAAAATTATAACAGTACAGAGAGTTTTCTTAGATGAAGATCTGAGAAGCCATTTTTGGCATTAAGTTTATTCATTATTTCTTTTAAATATTTTGAAGTGAAAACAAAATGCCTTTAGAATTTTTAATTTCCATGATATGTTCTAATTTGTGTATGATACTACACTTTACATGGTTTTGAGTTGAAAGCAGTATTTCAGTTTTGAAAAGATTTGGGGGAAATTTTTACTTTCCACCTAATGTTCTTTTTTAAAGCTTGGGACAGATTTTGGCCAAGTTGCCCATAGTATCACTGAATTTGATATGTAGTTCAGGCAGTCCTACAATTTGTGACCCTCCTGCTTGACCTCTGTGACTGGAGCCACAGGTATATTGCCACCTCGCCCTGCTTCTGTTTAATTTTAGGTAATTCATGTGTATGTGTGTCCCCGTCCATTCTTCTGTCCTAAATTTAACAGCAAGGTATAAAAGACTTTATTTCCTAAATGTTAGATGTTGAAATGTATTTCGCAAAGCTTATGCCTGTAATCCAAGCGTTTGAGAGGGTCAGGGTTCAGGGCCAGCTTTAGCTCAGAAACTTGTATCAAGTAAGCAAGTATTTTAGGTGAATCAAAAAGTTACTTCTCTTTCTTTAGTTTTTGTATATAAAGTATAATTTTGAGTGGATGTCACAATGGTTCAGCTAAATTCAGTAAACAATAGTTATTTTAACCTTAAGTTGCCTGTTTTTTATAGCTGAAAAATACAAGGACTTAGTACCCGATAACAGGAAAAATACTGACAACACAGCTAAAAATGCAGAGCCATTGATCAACCTGGACGGTGAGTATGTGATGCCCACAGGTGACAGTCTTGGTTTTGTAAATGCTTTCTACTTCTAGAATGAAGACTGGTGTAACTTAAGTCAGTGCTTGAGATGAATGGCACTAACTGTGTTCTTTCCTGTATTTTATTGTCAGTTCTAGTATGCTTTTTTTTCTCCCCCAACCCCCTCACCATTGAATATTTGAATGTTAAAATGCAGGTGGTTTTTTGCTCCAAATATTTTGGATTTTGATTTCTTATTCATTGTGCCAGTTATTGGTCACTTTCTGACAGTATAATTTATTTTTTTTAATCCAGTGACAAATGATAAAATGTTTCATTATTTCAAGTCCCACGTGCACTTTTAGTAATTCCCTTTTAAGGTGTTACATTTAAAAATTTCCCTAGAGTGTGGTGTGTTGAATATGCTTTCATCGACTGATTGACTGTGACCCGTGATATAAGTTATTCTTAGAGTGAACGAGCTTCTTACACACTCCAGAGCCACTGTACACAGAAAAGCATTGGGAAAACTACCCACTAAAGCATCTACTTTTGTTTTTATTTGTTTGTTTTTTGAGACAGAGTTTTTCTATAGCTTTGGAGCCTGTCCTGAAACTAACCCTTGTAGACCAGGCTGGCCCCCAACTCAGAGATCCGCCTGCCACTGCCTCCTCAGTGCTGGGATTAAAGGTGTGAGCTGCCACCACCTGGCTGAAGGCATCTATATTAAAATTAATAGCTTTGGGAAGAAACATTAATTAAAAGTGTCTATAAATGGGCCTTGCAGACCACTCCAGGGCAGGCTTAGTGTTAAATTGGCCATTTGTTAACTTGGCTTGATCAGGCTAGTGCGGTTGGTACGGAGACCTTGCACCCGTTTTCCTCATTGTTGGCGTGGTGCACTGCTTTGTGGCTTTCCTTGAAAGCAGCAAAAAGACTGGGGATGAGTCTGACCCAGAAAGTTGGTATTTTTGTAAGCTCATATGTTCAGATAAGTAATTATGATGTTTGCAGAGCTGTAAGGTTTATGTTTATTCATTTTTAATCTTTTATAGTAAATAATCCTGATTTTAAGGCTGGTGTCATGGCTCTGGCTAACCTCCTTCAGATTCAGCGTCATGATGATTACTTGGTAATGCTTAAGGTAAGGTGCCATGTTATTCTTGACAGAAACTGCATATGTAGAAGAATCTTCACTTTTCTGAAAGCTGTCTGTTTTTACCTAAGTTTATGATAGGCTGATAAATAGAAATTCAAAAGAATGTGGGACTGAGAACACACATCATTATTTTATCTGTTTCACATTGTCTGGTAGGAAGCTGGTATCCCAGCATTAGATGTATGCACACCAATGTGTTTTGTCTTTGCAGAAATAAAATTTCACTCAGTCCTAGTAATAATCTTGCTGAGAAATACTTCACTCAGTCCTAGTAATAATCTTGCTGAGAAATACTTAAAAAAAAAAAAAAACAAGAAAACAAAAAACAGTGAGAGTTGGCTCGGCTGGTAGAGTGCTTACCACGGAAGCCTGAGGACTGATTTTGGAACTCAATACACACATTAATAAGCAAGCACAAAAATCTCTTCTGGGAAGGCAGAGACAGGTGGATCCCTGGGGCATGCTGGCCAGCCATTTGAGCCATATCAGTGGGAGCCATCTCACACTGGTCATTGCCCTGCTTTTACTTTTGACAGATATATAAAGGCAGTTTAGTAGAGAAAGGCTAGTCTGGAAAAAAGGGCGAGAACAACTGGGAGACACCCAGACCAGACCAGACCAGACCAGACCAGCCTTTAATCTCCACACGTGATGTTCACCCATGTGTACAAGTACACATGAACGTGTACACACATATACCTCACAGCAAAAGAAAAAAAACGCTTATTAAGAAACTAAGACCTGCTGGACAGTGGTGGCGCACGCCTTTAATCCCAGCACTCGGGAGGCAGAGGCAGGTGGATCTCTGTGAGTTCAAGACCAGCTTGGTCTACAGAGCTAGTTCCAGGACAGGCTCCAAAGCTACAGAGAAACCCTGTCTCGAAAAAGAAAAAAAGGAACTAAGACCTAGAAGATAATAAACATCCAAGCATAGACAGTTGTAGGGCCATCTTTGTTCAGTCGGGTGAGAGTGTTTGTTGTTGAGGAAAGGGGAAATGCCAAATCACTAATGGTGAACTTAGCCACACAACAAGACCTCTTTGGGAAACAATGCTCTCGTCTTCAGCATCTTCCACTTCTAGATAAACTATGCAATTTATACTCCTCCATCAAGAACCACAGCTCCCTGAAAGAGCGTTATTTTTGAGGAAGGAAAAGCATTCCGTAAAGTTACTGCTGTAAACGTGGAGTGGAGTGGGGCAGGAAGATGCAAATGGTGATTAGATACTGTTGGGTAACTGCTGATGTAGGAGATGGAAAGCTTTGAGAGTGAAGGTCACTATACTTTGTAGTAAGTTGAATAGACTTCCCTCTATGTAGAAGGGATTATTATTTATCCTACTTATTAGAATTATATGGGTTACGTAGACAGTTTCCACAAAAAAAATTAGTATTCTTAGCTTATTAGAATATTTATGTTGTATCTGAATGGATTTTCTCAGACCAGCTTAGATGCCAAAGACATCAAGTTGTTGCTAGTTAAATTTAGCTGTTTCAAAGTTTTATTTGCTTAGTCCAGTATGCAGATTTCATTGGGGCAGTCCTACAGTGGTCACATCAGCTTTAGTCATAAACTAAGGGAGAGGAGAAGCAGATAATGCAGTGTATTTGGGTACTTTTGCCAAACTTTGAAAATCCAGGAGTATGTGGCTATAACAAAGTTTTGTGAAGTCCTAGGTCTAGATACATATTTATTTTGTTAGGCATTCACATAGTTGTGATACTATAGAAGTTTTCTTAGATTTACCAGGCACAAAAGTCAGCATATTAAGGGCTGATGTAGTTCAGTGGTAGAGTGCTTGCTTGGTATGCATTAGAGTTTGGATCCAATCCCAGCATTGGGGCAGGGGTGAGCGTTTGTGTATTAGTGGTCTGGTAAAATAGTAAGCAAGGTGTTTTTGGGCTTTCTAGGCAATTCGCATTTTGGTTCAGGAGCGTCTAACACAGGATGCAGTTGCTAAAGCTAATCAAACGAAAGAGGTATGTGTGTTTCTAAGATACTAAGCCATCTAATGGGAACTCCTTCAGGTATTGCGGTGCATTCACACTTAGTGTTTTCTTAAGATAAATGGGCCAGGTATGGTAGCGCACACCTTTAATCCTAGCATGCAGGAGGCAGAGGCAAGCAGATCTCTGAATTTGAGGCCAGCCTGGTCTATAGAGTAAGTTCCAGGACAGCCAGAGCTACATAGAGAAACCCTATCTTGAAAAACCAAAAGAAAAAGATATTCATTCTGTTGGAACAGGAGCAAGAGTAGCTGACTTATGTGTGAATTGAATTTGATTCTTAAGCAAATTCAGTGTATTGAGTGACTGAGGTTCAGACAGATGGGTGAGCAGAGAATTTGTCTGTTCACATTTCACATTCTAGAGAATCCCAGTCATCTATTCGCAGTCTGCAAACTGAGACCTGTGCCCACTAGAAACGTGCCTTGTGAAATGGATTGGATTGTTTGGATGTGTGGTAAGAAAGGCAGGACACACCACTGTCCTGTCAAGTCTAGATCCCATCCTCACACTTGTGAGTCTTTGTCATTTAACTCACTTTGTTCAGCATGCCATGACAACCTCCCCTTGAAGAATGCTACTGGAATATTTTTTAACCATGTTGTCAATTCAGAAATCCCTGATAATGCCAGAGGTGTAGGTGTAAGCATTTAATCCTAGCACTAGGGAGACAGGAGATCTCTGTGACTCAGGGCCAGCCTCGACTACGTAGTAAGACCCTCTCTCAAAAAAAGAAAAAAAAGGGAAATCTCTCCAAAGTGACAATGTAGAGAATGTTCTTGGGTAAGGGATAGGAGCTGCAGTTGCCAATAATGGTCCTTTCTTACTACACAGATGTTGAAATGAATGCTCTGTGCCTGCCCCCACCCCCATTCCCTCTCTCAAGTCCTGCAATGCCCTTTGTCCTGTGACCCCTTTAGCAAGTGCAGCAGTAATGAAGGGCTGCTGATCCCGGGCAGTGCAGTGTAGGTGCCTCTGAAAGACACTCCACTTCCTACTAAAGGTTCTTACTAGTTTAACTATGTATAAATTGGCCACTGTAAATTGGATCAAAGACCAGCCTATTTCACCCACACTATAGAACAAGCAGCAAATTGTTCTGGCATAATAGTCATTCATTCACCAAAATGATGGCAGTGCGAAACAGTGCTGAGCCTCAATTCTGCTTCTGTTGCAAAGTAGAATCTAGCTTCATCTTGAGTGCTACAGTTTGTAACTTCAAATCACAAACTGGTCTGGGTAGCCATTCCTGACTAATATTTGAGGGCTATAGTTGATGTCAAGGGTAGCTGTCCCTTGATAGTCTGTTGGCAGGTAAAGAACGCCAGTCTGTGGTACCAGGTGATAACACAGCCAATCAGGACAAGTCTACTCCTACATTCATTATATGTTATTAGCCCTGTTACTGGATGCAGGTGCTAATGAGTTGGAAAATTAAGCTGTTTGACTAAGATCATATCAAAGTAACTTCTTGTAATAAAACATTAAATATATAATCTGTTAAACAAGTTGACTGAAGAAAACTGTATGTTTTATATATGTTTGTATATTTTGTAGTATCATTTGTAATCTAATTTGTGTAGTACTTGCTTAGCTCTTGGTCCTCCTTCCTGAGTAGCATCAAGTGCCTTTTGCAGTTAAGGACCCTTACAGGCCTGGCTTAAAAAGTTGGGTGGACTTTATTTTAGTGTCTCTGGTACATTTGAAGAGCACTCTTTCCTGGGTGGTTGTAACACGGAAAGCCAGTTCTTCACAGGGTAACTTGTAACAGTCCCTGAATAGCAAGCAACTCTTTAATTTCAAATGAGAAAAGTGACTCTTAACTAAATAGTCTTTTTTTTTGTCATTATTTTTTAAAAGGGCTTACCTGTTGCTTTAGACAAACATATTCTTGGCTTTGACACAGGAGGTAAGTTATCTTGCTTTAAGTCAAGCTATATTGAGGGACTTGTTCTGAGGTGTACGGGGGTGGCTGGAAGCACAGAAACCACACACACACAGACACACACACACACACACAGACACAGACACAGATGCAGTGTTCTTGTCTTATAACAGATGCAGTTCTGAACGAAGCTGCTCAGATCTTGCGATTGCTGCACATAGAAGAGCTCAGAGAGCTACAGACGAAGATTAATGAGGCCATAGTAGCTGTTCAGGCAATCATTGCTGACCCAAAGACAGACCACAGACTGGGGAAAGTCGGAAGATGAGCACATCAGGATTTCAGCTTCTCGCCTGCCTAGTGTGATGGGAACCATGTGCATCGGCATGTGTTTGGAAATCAAATGTCACATTTTCGAGGGAGGAATCCCAGGAAATTGACCATGTTCTAGAGATTTACCACCATTGCTTTTTTTTTTCTTTAATAAAGTTGGGGAAAGTAACTTTTTGTTTTGCTTTGAAATAATGTACCCTGTTTCTGTACTTCTCGTGCATCCTTCTTTATGGTTAGAGATTCATCCCAACCATGACTTCATCCTGGAGACAGTATCGATCTTTAGACCATTATAAATCTTTAAAATATTTTATTGGATTTATATAGAAAATTTAAGAACTGCTACATCTTTGGTGTTTTACATGGAATACTTTGAGGAATGCTTCTGTCGAGGCACTTAGGTAGGGGATCAGTTAGCACCTTTAATATAAAGTGAGGACTTCTGCTGGGAAGTATGAGCAGCCTGGGTCATCCTGGTGATCATCATAGTCTGTTACAGGGCTCTCAGACGACTTTAGGAATACATTTTCATAACCGGCCATGTGTTTTTACTTTTCTTGGATTGGTAGAATCCATGGCAAAAATCAGATTTAGTGTCTTAAGCTCTTGCTAGGTCTTTGTTGAATAAATTTGGTCTTTTAAATAAGTGTTTACAAAAAGTTGCTTTAATAAGCAATGACTAAAATTCTTTAAACTTCTGATAACCTTTGTTTTTAAAAAATACAGTAGTAATGATTGAGGTATACTTAGTCTCGCTGCACTAAAAATGCTCATCTTGTGTGCCCAGAGCTCATAACGACCAATTCCTTTTTCACTGCCTTTGCCTTTGTAGTAAATGTTCTTAGGTCAAGAGTCTTGTTGTAAACTTGAAATCCTCCTATACATTTGTGTTCATTTTCTTCCTGCGAGGGAGTGGACAGCAGTGAACGTTTCGTTAGTTAAGCAGCATAGGAAGGCAGTGCTGGCAGAGTTACCATTGCCCTCTCCCATCCCTTCTCCACCCACTGGACGAAGGACATCATGATGTACCCTGATGACCTTACCTGTTGGACAGTAGGGGTAGACTGCAGTGATCCCATAGAGGTGAGACCGCTGCTCGGGGAGATACTCATCGGTAAATTGACCACTGTCTTTATTCACTGATATGACACCATCCCTGGTAAGAGGAGAGGCAGTCAGGGCCAGTCACAAGATAATCTTTTAGTAGGCAACAATTTGCCTACTAAAAGCAAACAATTCAGCTAAATGAGTTTTGGTTCAGTTTGTCTAAAACCAGTGACTCTGGACATAGCTCCTACACCAGTATCCTGGGAACTTCCATGAAATGCAAATGTTGTTTACCCTCCCTGGCCCTTCTAAGTCAAAACCCTGGAACAGCATGCAGAATGTATTTTTTAACATTTTGTAGCCATAAGAGCTGATGGCTACGTCCCAGAGGTCTAAAGTACAGCACTTAAATCTCACGTGAAATAGTAGGGAGGTGAGGAAAAGTGTCAGACATGCAACTTTGTTTTCTTTTCAAGGTCTTCTAAGCTCAGAGCCAAACAGTATTTCTCAGTCTTTAAGATAGACAGTTGATGTTATTTTTCTTATATTTTGTTTTTTCAAGACACGGTTTCTCTGTGTAGCCTTTACTGTCCTGTAGACCAGGCTAGCCAAAGAGATTCACCCGTCTCAGCTTCCTGGTGTTAGGATTAAAGGCATGTACCACCACGCCCATCTTGTTAATGTAATTTTTTTAAAAGGAAAACTTAAACTTTATACCACTTAAAAGTATTCATTCTCTAAGAACAGATTTAAATAAATGCTTCTTTTTAAGTAGTATATTACCAAATATCTTAGACTTATATGCTCCCTGCAAGCATCACTAGTAAACTTCAGGACGATGTGGAAGGATGACTTCAAAAATAGGTGTCTATTTTGAAGGACAGACAGCTCAACAGGACTTCCCAACTAGAGTTGCTGACTGGTAAAACAGCATGCTCTGCTCTCCAGAGTGGGGCTCACCTCCGCCAGTCTGTATGGTAAAAGTGATCTGCATAGCTGACGATGCTGAAGGGGTAATTGAGATGATTTTGGATGACACGCCGTCCGGTTCCATCAGGTAGTGTACATTCCAGTTTCTTGGTTCCTTTTAAGATATTCAAGGGGGAAAATGAGATGCCAGATAGAGTCTTCAAGGAGAACAGAGGCAGAATTTAAAAATGGGGCATTTTACTCCCACTATAGTCCACGTTTGCAACTGTAAATTCATGTCCACTTGGTGCAGCAGAACTCTAGTTCTGAGTAGAGTTTCAAGCCTAAATCCTTTTATGGAAGAAGCAATGCAATCTATTGAAATCTTCCAGTTTCTTCCCAAGAAGAAAGGGGAGGGGGGCATAAATCTACATTTATAGGTTGAAACATAACATCCAGTTTGACCAAAATCCTTACACATATTTGAAAATAGTAGTGGGTAGTTTTATATGGAAACAAGTTCAGTGGAAAAAAAAATTTTCATGTTCCAGATTTCTTATTAAGTCTAAATTTCATATACCTTTTAAAAAACGTAATGTTTAGACAGCTGGATTGTAAAACACCCAGCTGCATATTCTGCAAATTGAAGAACTTATTTTCTTTAGTAGAATGAGATACGGTATCTTTTATTTTCTTTAGTAGAATGAGATACGGTATCTGAGTTTTCCAGTAATGCACAGTATGCCACAATAGACAACCTGGCGTTGATACATTCCTGAAGGAGACCATTCTCTTACAGTACGTGGCAAAGGATCATAGCACACCAAGTGAGAAAAATCTTAGAGTTAAACTGTAATAATGGCCCAGAAGGTAGACCAACCTGAGTTCATGCAAACTTAAAAGTTTTCCAGGTGTTCACAGCAGGGGCAGGGGGCAGGACAGACTTGTTGCAGTCAGGTTCCCCTTTGAACTCCACTGTAAGAATCACTGCACCATGTTCTTTTAAAGCTTACAGATCTGGCAAGTATGTTAGAAATTTATACCAAAAGATCTAAAAGATGGGCAAATCCACAGAGCGCTTGCACTGCTGCGAGGAAGGCCATCATTCTCAACGTCACCAGTATTACCTGCATCTGCCCAGCACAGCAGTTTGGAAAAGGGATCAAAGGTTAACCCATTGGGTAATCCAATATCTTTGTTGATCAGAATTCTTCTGTTTTCTCCATCTAAAGACGATGTTTCAATTTTAGGAGCTTCTCTATTCCAGTCTGTCCAGTACAAGTTGCTGTGGATAAATGTTAAATGGGTAGTTATAAACAGTTGTTCAGGGGTTGAGGTACATAGCTTAGCATATACAAGCCCCTCCCCCCGACAACACCCCAAAAGGACAGCCATGCAGCTTAGGGTATGTAGCAGCCACAGTGGCCACCACTGATCACCACCTCCTGGTTTTCACAGCCTTAATCTTGGTTATCCAAGTTTAGTGTCTTGCTCCTGGCGAACAGTATGGTAGAAGTCATGATATCACGTTCACTATCAGTTTTGTAAAAGTGGCTTCTGTTGGTGCCTTTTCTTGCTTCACAGGGGAAACTAGATACTTTACTGCAAGCTACCCCATGAAGAGCTCCATCAGCCAGCAATGGCATAAGCCTGCCAGCGGTCCACGTGAGAACTTAGACCTTTTCAGCCAAGCCTTGATCATGGCGGCCTGGCCAGTACCTTGGTTGCTGCATCTGGACATTCATTACCAACTTGTGTAGCTTCACCCAGATACCTTATGGTTAATAAATGTCTTGGGCCGCCAAGGCCTTCTGACAACTGCAACTGTGGGGAGTCATTAACTGTCTAGACCCTTGCCTCTCAGACACTTGATGTAGTTGCCCAGAAACCCTTAATTTGTTGAAATCTTAAACTGGATCTTGGGCCTAGAATCCAAAGAAATATATTTGTTAGAGGCATTTGTGTGGTAGAAAATGAGTCCTGTTATAAAGAACTACGTGGGATTTGAGGAATAGAGGGAGAGTTTCTTGGAAAAGTACCCAAGTGTTGAAGGTCCGGGATGCTTAATTGTCCTACACTTGGTTACCAGGACAGAGACACTCCTAACATGGAAAAAATACTTAAACAGTATCTTGTTAAAATCTGCAAAAAGAGCAGAAATACTGAATCTTCCATGAAAGCTATAGATACTAGTCAGTTGAACCTAGAAGAGCATAGCAAAAGGGAGAGAAATGTCAGTCTTCTCTGCTGTGAACATCACTCCTTACGGGTGACAATAAGAGCCAGAGTCCAGTTTCCAGTCCGTGAGAAGGCTGAGATCCAGACAGTGACCAACTAAGCCTCTGAGAAGCTGTGAAGACTTAGTTTTGTGTATTGCACTTTGGTGTCAGGGTGCTTGTCTTTGACATTTTCCTCGGGAATCTAAATCCTGAAGCATAATGACTGAACAAGGTGCTGTTGTTCAATTCCCACCCTTTCAGACTAAGCACCAAGGACTATGAAGAGTGGCCCTAGGAGATGTTTAGTCCTGCAGATAAGGTTCCTTCGTGTGTAAAGTCCAAACCACCTTTGAGGCTTTCTTCACTGCCTTAAAGGGCTTCTCTGTAATTAAGTTTGGTGGAAGATGCACATCAGTAATCCCAGAGATCCCTGCCCAGACCTGTACCACAGGTGACAGAGTAGTTTTCATGGAGAGGGAACATTTTAACCTAGATTGTACACTCCCCATCCAGGAGGGGGAGCAGAGAAACAAAACAAAACACCGCTGTGACCTTAACAAGTCTTTCTCAAAGTCCTGCCTTGTGATCGTCTGATCCAGGCAGTTCCCAGATTCTGCAGAACACTACATTCCAACCTAACACCTTAGCTGGTACTTGCCTGTCACCTTACATCCTGCCTCATACAATGCGAGCTCCTTAAAAACAAAACCAAACCTGTGCTGACCAATGGTGGCCCACACCTTTAATCCCAGCACGGAAGAGGCAAAGACAGATGGATCTCTGTGCATTCAAGGCCATCTGGGCTAGACAGAGTTCCAGGACAGGTAGGACTGTCCTGGAACACAGAGAAACCCCGGCTTCTGCCTTCAAAGATGCCTGATACCTAGCAGCGCCTTAACATATATCCAGTAAATTAGGTATTTGAGTTTTTATTCTGGTCTTGACCTTCCCGTGCCATATATAAGAGCTAGGGGCTCCGAAACAAATCTACAGATGGACTGAGAACAAAGGAAGCCAGCTAACCCTCGGATTGGATCCACAGTGATGGCTCGTGGATTCACCAAATCTGTGTGAAAGAGGACCTTCCGCTCGGAACCATCCAGTCCTGCCCGCTCTATCTTATCCAGGCCACTATCTGTCCAGTACATCCTTCGGCGAACATGGTCGATGGCAAGTCCTTCAGGGCTTATCAGACCTGGAAATCAAAGTGGGGGAGAGCATCAGCAGGGTGTGAAAGGTATAACTAAGGCGCTTATAGAGCCAAAGCATAAAAGAGCCTTGAAGATCCCAAAACAGGCTTGTAGAATTGATCTGTTGCCTTGTCAACTCTACCTGGTGTCTGCTGTACTAGACTTTACCACCCTGGTATCTTCTGTACTAGACCTTACCACCCTGGTGGCTCCTCGCATCCATGGTGCTGGGGACAGGCAATATAAACTGCCAAAACTGCCAGACCTTGGATTCTTTGTTTGTTTGTTTGTTTTTAAATCTTTCAAGATGGGGTTTCTCTGTGTAGCCCTAGCTGTCCTGGATCCAGTCTGATCCTGAACTCACAAAGATCCACCTGCTTCTGCCTCCTGAGTGCTGGGATTAAAGGCGTGAGTCCCTAGCATCCCTGGACTCTTACTGCCACCCACATCTTTTGAGGACAGTTCGCCTTATCTTAGAATCACCTTTCTGTTTCTGCTGTATAAAATCATTTGTTAGCAGAGATGTAAGGCTTGTACAGCTCAAACGTAATAGAACTTAACCTTCCCCTTTGGCTAAAAACAGGAGAAACGAGGAAGAAACACGCCAATGACAGTAAAATAAAATGCATTGCCAAGTGTCCATGGAATGAAGCTGCTGACCTGAGGTAAGGATGGTCTCGGGTTCTGCTCCTGATTCCAGGCTGGCACGGCTGATGGTCCGACCAGCAACATCTGTCCAGTAGACCATCCTCTCCCGGCAGTCATAGTCAATCCCCACCACTATGGAGCCCTTCAGAACCAATCATGACATCAGAGCATTAGGATTCCCTTCAATCCCTAACACTGAATTCATGGCTACACAGCGTTACTCTGAGCAGTCTGTACTGTGGTGGTGCAGGGCGTGGAGCCCAGTGGTTAGACAAGGGAGGTAGTGACTCCTCCCTAAGGTCAAAGCCAGGGAGGGCACTTAACCTCTATGCCTGTTTCCTTCAGTACTTCAAACAGTAATACGTTTATAAAATAGTCTTAATGGCAACTACCATACAGCAAGCTCCTTCAGCACTATTTGAACTGGCTGTAAAAACAGTAATTTCATGAGGAAAACAGCCCTTTCACTATTGAGAGGATCATCTCCTCAAAATACGTCCTTAGTGCTCAATGGTGAAAGATGTCTGGTATTTTCTCAGAGTCTCTCTAAAATCTGACAACACATGCCAACAAAACCTCCTCTGCTGGGTGAATGGACTGAGATCCTCCCCAACCTGAGGTGCAATCACCCCTGCCTCTTAATACAAGCATTCAGCTGTGTGGTACAGAAGAAAGCCTATAATTTTACAGATTAAGGAACTGTGGTCACCCGGCCTTTGGCTAGCATAGCCTCTCCCCTTTCTTCTGAGTCACAGTCTTATTGAAAACCCCAAATCTGGGTTGTTCCTGTTTGAACTTCACACAGGACTTTCCATTTCTAACCCAGATTCCTGCTATGAGAACCCCCAGCAGAGACTGACACAGGCCACGCCTGTCCCCACTTCGTCTAGCAAAGCTTGGCTTGTGCCTGAAGCAGTGGTCACCAGGAGACACTGTATGAAGCAGGATTTGGTGCCTGTAGAAAAGCTGGCATTTATTTGCGGGGGCGGGAGGGGGAATCTAAGGTCTCAGTACTTTTATTTGAAAATCAAAATTAAAAGGCCCTCTATCTGAGGCAAGAGTACACATTCATACAGACAGCAATGAACCCAGGGGCTCATGGGATTCATAAACTAAGCTTCTTGGTATAAAGGTCACATTTTAGGTAAATTGCTCTAAAGTGTGCTTTAATTCATGTCTCCTTCCTCCTTCAGTTTTGCTATAGCCATCTCCACCTGCCCATTAGACATGTTCAGAAACGCAAGCAAGCCATCCAGTATACCTAGAATACAAGATGTTTAGCACGAGGAAACTTCTAAAGCAGATCAAGAGTGGGCATGGAGCCCTGAATCTTAAAAAGAAGAAGAAGAGAAAAAGACAGTGGCTGCTTTTAAGGTTCCTTGGAATGAAACAGCAGTTCATCAACAAAAGTACATATAGTGAACCCTGCCCTGTATGCAGTCTGCTCTGTGCAGTGAAGAAAGGGTCAGAGCAGTTCTCACAGTAAATGGTGATGCCTCCTTCCTCCCCACTGTGAAGGAGAAACCCCTCCTTCCACAAGTAGGTGTTGTGCTAGCTCAAGAAGTAAACTTGTCTTCTAGGGAGGGGTGCAATAGCAGTCACAATGGACATGGAAGAAGGCTAAGAAGTGCATCAAAGTAACAGAAGCCAAACGAAAGGAGACAGGCTGACAAGTGGTCCTGCATGGATTTCCACCCTACTGTCTCAAATGACCACAGGGGTCACCTCCTGCTTTTTAGACTTCCAAGATGTCTATAACCTGAACAGAACCCCCAGGAACTACAATGATCTTCCCATAAACACCCGATGACTCTGAAATTCCTTACTGTCTATCTGAACTTCCATGAGCCCTCAGGTCAAAGCGGCGAGAATGGGCCAGGTATGACTTCCAACAGCTGCACTCCCTTAAGCAGACTGCAGCCCAGAAGCATGCCGGAGTTCCCTGCACTACATTCCTTACCCTGTGGCACTCAGCAGAGGCTTCTGAAAACCACAAAGCACAGCTCCTCACACCAACAACCCCATTAACCTAGCTAACATGCAGGCCCACCCCCATTCCAAGCCCATTTTTCTCATGTAGCCCAGCCCTCTGGAGAAATCCAGTTTACATGCAGTGACAGCAGAGTCCTGGCTGCATCCTTCTGAAGCCTGCTGCCATTGAGAGGCAAGTGGCCAATCTGCTGGCCCTGGGCATAGAGCAGGAAGGTGCCCACAGACGGAGGAGTCACATCAGGGCGGGGTGTGGGTCGGACTATAGGCGGTGTGACAGTAGGGATACCTGTTTGTGGAGACAAGGTGGAGAGAGAAAAAAGTTACTTTTGTACACAAGAACCTTCAAAACTACCCAGTGTTTTCATGGGACAGATATTCTTCAAAGAAATTCTGGTTTCTAGGTGTTTTTCAAAGCTATTTAAATTGCTGACAACACTCAGGACATAAAGACAAAAAAACACTAGTTTCCAAACAAGTAGAGGGTTTCTGTTGTCTTTTTTTGGAGGGCCAAAATCTTCCTGGGGCCCCAGGGTGACATTGCCCCTTTCACACAGGGCTGGGAAGGCAGAATAATTACATGCTGGATTGAGATCAGTTGTTCTTAGAGCAGAAACTGCTCGTGGCAAAGCCAACATTAAATCCAGATTGAGATCCTGAGACATTCTGATGATACATCAACACAGCGTATCAATGAGTGACTTTATTCATCAGACTCGTAACCCTTATCCTCCCTACCCTATCCACCATGGGAAGCAAAAACCTGACTGAAAGCCCCAGGGGCGCAGAGGGAAGACTAAGCCATTCCGTGCTTACATGCAGGCGTGGTGCCTGGTTGTGAGCGTGTGCCCTGCAGTTCTCTGCCGTCCTTGTCCACGCACCAACAGAAGTCACTCTTCCCATGGCACTGTAGGGGTATGAAGTGGCCCAGGTCGTCACACTGGGGTACATACTGGTCATCCCTGGGTGTGCCCCCATAGTGTTCCAGCAGATTTTCCCTCCAGCGCTCACAGACTGTCCGAGGCCTCTGGGTGGGCTCTAAGATGGGGAAAAAACCCTTAGATGGCCAACCAAGATCAGTACAACTTCAGGTCCCAATGCCCGATCTCTTGGCCTTCTTGGACACGCCCCTGGACACTGGGCCAGGGAAGCACACGTGTTCTCAGAAGATCTCTGTGGAAACCAAAAAAGGAATCACCCTGATGTTCCTATCTCCCGAGGCCAGGAGGACTTTCCATGGAGGACCAGTCACTTCAGAAATAACAAGGAGACAAGCTCATCAATATTCCTCACTCAGTCCAGTGGAGATGCACGTGGACCTGCTCTGTGCCCAGGATTCTCTGATGATGACACAACACTGGAGAGACTCTTTGGGGACTCAATGAGGCACATGACACTTAAAAACAATTATTCTTCCCCACTTGTTTCAAGTTCTTGAACCTATTACCACAAGACCCTCTCCAGGCTGGCCTGTGTGTCTAGAAGAAAAGGCTGAAAACCATGCTGTGCTACACGGAGCTCTCAGTTTCACCGGAAAGTTACATGGAGCAAGAGAGACAGGGTGGTGTACACAGCACAGCAGAGGTGACTCTGAGCAATGTGAAGCTGATTCTTGGACTATCCAGTGTCAAGAAAACCATATCACATTGCTGGGAGCTATCTCAAAGCTGACCCTTTTCTCCAAGCTCCAGCCTTCTGCCACAATGCTGTCCTCTTTTCTCCTGCACCCTTTCCCCCAAATCCTCCTCCTGTCCTCAGACTCTTGGTGCACACCATGATTAAAGAAAGCCTGGCTGTTCCCTGTTAGGCGGCTGCCCCAGGACCATGGAGGCTCTCCCCTACACATTCTATCTACAAAGGCTCCACTTGTTGAAATCAGTTGCTCACTGAGCTTGGATTATCCTAAAGGCATTTCTGGTTCTGTCTTAATTCCTGCAACTCAAAGCCTATGGTCTACAGAATCACACAGCCAGTTATCTCCTTGCTATCACCACCTGGATGCACAAACGAACTCTCAGCACAAAAGTAAATGCTGAGCTCCTGTTTTTTCCTAAACTGGCTCCCGTGCCTTTAGGTCCACTAAACAGCAACTACATTTTCTATTGCTCAGACACAATCACCATATTACCTCTTTCTCTCACACATCAAGTAAAAATTGTCTCATCAATTTTACCCTCAAAAGCATTTTGACTAGAGGCAGACACAGTAGTGCATGATTTTAATCCTAGCACCCAGGACACAGGGGCAGGTGGACTTCTGCAAGTTGAAGGCCAGCCTGTTCTACATAGTGAGTTCCAGGACAGCCATCACTACATAGTGAGCCCTGTTTCAAAAACACCCAAACAACAACAAAAACCCATTTTGACTTCTTGTCACTTTTCCTGAGTGTGTCACCCTGGTCACAGACATTTCACACTGAGATCATGGCAACAGTATTCTGGCTGAATTTCCTGTCCCCATCCCCCCCGCCCCAACCAAACCAGTGTACACTCGGTCAGCAGCCACAGTGGCATGTTTAATCCCAGGGGCATCATCTCACACCGGGACCATGGCAACAGCCTTTTATCTGGCTTTTCCGTTTCCATCTTCCCATGCTTTCACACCACCAAACCAGCGTACACTCAGCCAGCAGCTGCTTAAAACCCAGGGCATCTTAGTATATTCTGTTCAAAACCCTCCAGACACTTCAAAGAACAAAGCTGGAGGTATCAAAACAGGCTGCAAGGGCCCTGTCCTCTGAGAAGGTGGGGATATACAAACACGGACCCTCCAATTTCAAGCTCCACAAGTCATCTCAAGACTTCCATCTTGGGAAGTGGCTGCCCCCTCAGGTTGTTACAGCTCTGATCTGCTCAGCCCTAAGTGTTCCAGGACCAAAGAAGGGGCTGCTACTCTCTCAAACATCAACACTGAACATCCCCAAGAGCCACTCTTGTTTCTGGGGACCACACAACATGCCGACGTGTCTGAATGGGTCATGTCAACTGGGTCTCAGATCACTCACAGACGGGCACCTCTTTCATCTCCTACTGCTTTAAGCAACATCTAACCATGGGCTTACTTCTTCCCTGCTTCTGGTTGGTAAGGGTTCAGTCTCAAGTCCAGAGTGCACACATGCTAGCCTCCCTCCCACTGACCTGATTATACAAATGAGATTAGTCAGGATGGCAGGCGGGCCACAGAGTGACAAGAAAGAAGTCTGGGCCATGAGAATTCTGCACAAAAGAACGTGACCCTTATTTTAACATTATTAAAATGTCATTAACATCCCAGCCTGAGTCACTATCCTTAACACATGTTTGTTTTAATCAATTTAATAGAATGCCAAGCCATCCCTCCAAGGCCCCACCTCACCACTGACTTCCAAACAGAGCTGAGGTTTTTGAGAGAAGCCACAGCAGAAACAGGACTTCTCTAAGGCATCTTAGTTTTTAAGATCTGTAGCTTTGTTCATAAGTAATGGGGGTGGGGGGAGTGAAGAGGATCAATGTGGAGCAATCCATTACCAATTTACCTGTGTGAATCTTTCAATTTGTTTATTGAGAATTTTGTACAATGTATTTTGATGGTATTCACCCTCTCTCCCCCAACTCTTCCCAGATTTATGCACTAATTTCTATGTACATATTCTTGGAAACACTAAAGCCCTGGCCATGTTATAGAATCAAAACTGTTGGAAATTGCCCAGCCCTATCTCCCTCACACGTTAAAGGCTGAGATAAGTGATTCTGTAAATTTGTTTTGCCTTGTTTTTGTCTTTTGTTTTGTTTTTCGAGACAGGATTTCTCTGTCCTGTAGCTTTGGAGCCTGTCTTGTAACTTGCTCTGTAGCCCAGGCTGGCTTTGAACTCACAGAGATCTTCCTGTCTCTGCCTTCTGAGTGCTGGGATTAAACGCACACCCCACCACCACCCGGCTGATTTTATAAAAGCTTTTAGGTTTAATTATTTATTTTTAAATAACTTTAGAAGTGGCTCTTTAGATACTAGCTCCCAGATCAGGAAGTATTTGGGCTAAAGCAGCAGCATGCGTTGCCCACTTGTGAATAATTCAGCAAGGGGCTGGAAAGCTGCCCAGGGTAAGATGCCTGCTGCTCACACTGCCAGTGAGACTCTGCCGACCACGCTCCAAAACCTTGGCAGGAAGAAGGCAGATAACAATGGCCATGTTTGCCATGAGCACCTCAGATCGGATGGATGGATTCTATACTTCCTATGAAGGCAGCTGCACAAAGAAGGGTTTCCCATCACCATGCTTGATCGGCTAGAGAGGGATAGGCATCACTGGGTTAAAGGATACTCGGTGGATTGTTCTGAGTTTCATACCTATTTTTTCCTGCTAACATTATCAGTCTTCAGCCTGCCTTTTACAGGAAAGTGGCATGGTTACATACAAAGGAGTAGATAAAATATTACGTTGGCAAAATTCTTTAGCCCTCAAGCCTTTCACAATGTGTCACAGCCTGATGTGAAAATTCAACTTTCAGTCACCTTTCAACAAATGGAATCTAATGCATAAAGGATCCAATGACATTAACACACACATGTGTGTGCCTATATCTTCCAAGTGTTCGTTGGAGGAAAAAAAAAGCTATAAAAACACAGCAGCTAGTCACACCTACGTCTGAGCTGTATTATAAATCATCCCACTGCCGGAGCCACTCTATTTTTGACTCCAGACCCTGGCGTAGTCTTTCTTCGGGGCAAGTGAACTCACCTGATGATGATCCACAGTGAGGAGGGGTGGAGCCAGGTGGAGTCTGGGTGCCAGGGACTTCATGGCCATTCTGGTCCACACACCAACAGAAGCCAGTGCTGCCATGGCACTGCAGTGGCATGAAGTTGCCCTGGTCATCACATTGGGGGATGTAGACTCGTGACCCAGGGTAGGCATGCTGTGCCTGGGCATAGCGCTGTTGGTGTTCGCAGGGCTTCAGGCTTGAAATGGAATCTTCCGGAACCATGGTTGAGTGAGACAAAAGAGAAATAAGAAATAAATTTCTTATTTCACAACCCATTCATACTTAGCAGTTCACATAAAGTCTTCTGTACTGAGAATTTCTTCCCTACAATTGCAAGTTACCATGACATGGAGAAATAGCAAGACACTAAGATTTTAGAGTCTCGAGTTCTTATTTTAGCTTTGCTACCATCTACCTAGTTGTCCCTAATTCCCCCCATTCGCCCTGCACACCCCAGGTGAATATAAATGTAAGCCAGTCCAGTATGCTCCTCAGCCCTTGGGGGCCTATTGCCATCTGGGCAAAATGAAGAATAACCATTGGCATCTGCCCAACATTCTGGAAACTTCAAAGAGGACAAGTTAACTCCATCCATTTTATGGAACCCAGAGTTTAAGTGTGAGAAGCCCAAGTCAATATAGCCACACTGCTATGTGTTGGCCAAGTTCCCCTAACGCATGCACCACAGGGTTGACTACTGGCTCATTGGTGCATGAGGCTCCTACTTAATAAGCCCCTCAATAGTTTAAACAAATGTAGCAAAGCAGATCCCTAGGTGGTGAGTCGGAGCAGCCACAGAGTGAATGGCAGACTCTAACAAGCTTGCACACCAATGAGCAGTGAGTGAACATCAGGAGGCTACTGGAAGAATCCAGAGCTTGGAAAATCCCTCCACCAGGCCCCCAGACCAGCTTCCGTCAAGACAGGGCTAGGAGGACAATAAGCGGGAAGGCGCAGGGAGATCCCTGCGTTTAAGCTGGTCTTCTATCACTTACCGGCTGTGCAGTGAAACCCATCCCCGTGATACCCAGGCTGGCAACGACAAGAGAAGGACCCAGGGGTATTGTAGCAGGTAGCTGCCTCATGACATCTGTTTTCCGCACATTCATCAACATCTGCAGAGGTCAGGGACAGGCGCAGAGAGGTTAGGACAGGAAGGAAGACCATGACTTCATCACAAACAGCTGTGCAACTGCATGGCCCCAGTGCACATGGCTCAACAAGTTACCAACTTTAGAACATCCCTAGAGCTGAGCTAGGAGTAAACATTAACAGAAAGGAAAAAAAAAAGAAAGGAAAAAACACGTACTAGCTAGTTTTAGGTCAACTTGACACAAGCTAGAATTGTCAGAGAGAAAGGAGCTTCAACTGATAAACGGCTTCCATAAGACCATGCTGTGGGGCATTTTCTTTTCTCCCTTTCTCCCTCTCTCCCGCTCTCCCTCTTCCCCTCTCTCCCTCTCTCTGGTTTTTTGAGACAGGGCTTCTCTATAGCTTTGGAGTCTATCCTGGAACTAGGTCTCATAGATCAGGCTTGCCTCAAACTCACAGAGATCTGCCTGCGTCTGCCTCCCCAGTGCTGGGATTAAAGGCGTGCACCACCACTGTCCGGCTTGTGGGGCATTTTCTTAATTAGTGATCAATGGGGGAGGACCCAGCCCATTATGGGCGGTGCCATCCCTGGGCTGGTGGTCCTGGGTTCTAATAAAGCAGGCTGAGCAAAGCCATGGGGAACAAGCCAGTAAGCAACTCCCTCCATAGTCTCTGCATCAGCTCCTGCCTCCAGGAGCCTGCTTGAACCCTGCCCTCGCTAATTCCGATGATGAACTGTTAAATGGAACTCTGAGTGAAATAAACCCTTTCCTCCATTCCTCCACAGGTGGCTTTTGGTCATGGTGTTTCATCACAGCCACAGTAACCGTAACAAAGACAAAAACAAATCCAGGAACATGTGCGTTAATCAATGAAATGAGTGTTCAGAGTAGAAATGTGTGTGCACCCGGAGAAGAATATCCCGCTGTGTGCTTCTGGAGCATCTTTCTGCTACACTGAATCCTAGACACTATTTCCTTTCAACTACTAACCTTTTCATTAATTTTCTGTCAGTGATGTTACAAAGAAAGATAAATATAGGTAACAATAGTTTTTCCATGTTAGTTTGGCACCACTTTCCCCTCTATTCTTGTAGAGATACAGGGATCCGATGAAGCCCCTAACACATTTTCTTTTTAGAAGGACCTCCAATTAGAGATTGTCATACCCAAACTTACTTCTCATTAACTCAAAGAGAAGAATGTTATGAGGACTTCTGAAATAACAGGAACAGCTCAGGCCCCTGCACTCAGCACATGCTTCTCTGAGGAGTTCATACTCAAAATTGCCAATTCCCACAGTTTGAGCAAAAGCCAATTAATGTGCCTTTTTATTTTGCTTATTAAAGTTGGCCCATGCGGTCAAGAGCAAGTCACCTCTTTCCCCACCCCGACACTCAAAAGACCCCCCAAGGAACTTTAGCAGTAGAACTGCTAAAGCTGATGCCAGGGGTGAGGTAAGCTCCAAGACAACAGGAAGTCTTCCAGAGGAAAAATGGGAAAACAAAAGATACAGGTCAGAGCTAGGCTCCACCAAAAACAAAAGGAAACGTGAGTCACAGCCATCATAACAGCCAGAGTTGTTTTTGATGTGTGAGTAGAAGTCATTTGTGACCGAGCAATGGCCGAAGCCTAGAAAAGAAGGAGCTGTGTCCATGGTGCACCCCATGGCAGGCACACAGCAGCTTAGAAAAGTTTATAACCAGGGTTAGACTTGAATGGGCAGGGATCAGAGTGAGACTCCACCAAGCCTTCAAGCAGCCCACATTCTCCAGGGGATCCTCCCCCAGTGTGGCTGTTTTCTGGGTTGTCAGGCCACTGTGCCTCTCACACAGGCATTCTGTTCCCTTGACAGGAATCCCTTATACTCACCTAGTGAGCAGTATGCTTATCCTCTGCATTTGGAGAACACAGTGCCTTTGAGTCCAAAACCCCCTGCATGCTTAATGAAATCAAACTTAATTCCACCCTGAGCGGCTCTCCTGGGCAAGCAGCTGATTTTCTGGTTACCTTCACCTCCCAACACTAAGAAAGGAGCTATTTAAAGAGCATCCTAGATAGCCCCTACAGAACCATCCTCTTTATCCTCTGGGTACCTTCACCTTCCAACACTAAGAAAGGAGCTATTTAAAGAGCATCCTAGAAAGATAGCCACTACAGAACCATCCTCTTCATCTGAGTAGCACATTCTGTCTTTTTAAAGCTCCAGGGCACAGCTAAGTAGGGAGCTGGCTGGGGCTAGAGGAGCTATAAAACTGACTGTGGAGCCAAAGCTGTAAAAGTGAGCACCCAGCCAAACTCACCCCAAAAGTACTTCCAGTGGGGACAGGAACCCCAAGCAAGCAATGGCAAAAAAGGAATTCCCCAAGGTTGACAAACCTCTGGCATTATTAAAGCTGTGACCAAACCCAAAACAACCACTTTCCCCTGCTCCTCTTTGTGGGTGCCATGGTTATGGCAGAGAGGAGCTGTTAGGAATGATCAGTAAGTAGAAAAAAGCCCTGAAAGAATAACACATCACACCTGATGAATCCCGGGACCTTAAACTGGAGAATTGTAGGATCCCAGAATTGTAATCCAATTCGTTCTTGGCGGGCCTTCATGAAAGACAGGCCAGTCAGCAGCTCCAGGGCCTGAGCTCAGAGTTGGCTTCAGCCTCTCCCTCAGGAGCACAAACACCACTGTGGGGTTTGCAGAAGTCAGAGTTCATTTCCCTGGACAGCAAGTGTTCAGACAGAAGATGGGGAAGGACTTTGGTCTCTTCTCAAGGCAGGAACTCTGTTTTTAATCCCCACTGATATGAGGATGCTAATAACAATTGACCAGTGGGAGGCTTGTACAGGGGGTGGCCGGAAGACTGGGGACAGGAAGGCAGAGACAGCAGGACAGCCCCTTGTCACAAAGACAACAGAAAAATGGCAACTCATTCTAGCACAATGGACACCTCTACCATTCATCTACTAAAGTCAAAAACCTGCTAGGAAACCATGTCTGAAACCCTCTGTTTGAAGCTCATGCTTTGGACTTTGAAGTCCCTTCCTGCCCTAATTCTGAATAGAAGCAGCTGGAGGTAAATTCAACTACTGAATGATTGACTTGCTTTCTGACCCAATGATGCCAATTAACCTCTATGCTATCCACAACACTATGCTTTGGTCCATATGCCCTTGCTGTCTCTCTGTTCCCTAACTGTCCAGTCACAAGCAAATGTCTGCTGTTTGTGTCTGTGTGGCATGTGGTGAGCTTCCCTGGAATCTGTACGTGTAATACTAAACATTGTTCTACTCCCACACCCTCTTGTGCATGCTTTACCCCGCGAATCTCTGAGCACACACATCCTGACTCTAATGTCTGCACCATAATGTTTGCCTCCTGAGCAAAGAAGAACAGACCCTCTCTATCCTGGCTCCCTCAGCTCACACTTGAGCTCCTCAAGACAATCTGTTCTTCCTGCAAAGTTACCCAGATTCTCAATGACAGCATGCCTGGGAACTATTTAGCTCACACTATTACAAGACTGAAACCACTCCAGAGGGAAAGTGGAGAAGACTCTTTGTGAACCAAAGCCTAGTGACTCAAACCAGACTGAGAACCCAAATCCAAGTGCAGTTTCCAGGATGGCTGGAGGAAAATCCACAAATCCCCATTTCATCTGATAGGGTAAAAATGTGTGCACCTCAAGATCACACAGTTCGCACAACACAGAGCCTCTTGGCAAGGATCTTTCACTCACAGACATAATGAACACTTGAAGCACCTCTAAATAAGAATGTATACACATAGCTACCATGCTGTAGTTTTATTCTGGTAGCTGCTTTCATGATTAGCATAGACTAACTTGTGTGGAACCTTTAGGAAAATGCCCTCTATCTCAACCCTGGAAGACTACCACACACTACAGGCTGTGGTTATGATAGGGAGTCTCCAGAATGGCTCTCAATGACCCCTGTCTCAGAATAGGCATCAACTCAAAGAGTCCTCTCCTTACAGACATGCTCATAACAAATGCAGTAAAACAGCACTGCAAGCATCTCTGAGATGAGGACTTCCATCTTGCTGGTAGGCTGTAATAAAGCAAGCTGTTTTGTGACTCAGAACAGCCTTGTCTAATGAGAGGCCCACATGACAAGAAACCAAAGGGCACAACATGCTATCATGGAACTGAGACTGCATACAGCAGTTCTTGCACCTGTCCATACTAAGTGGCAAAGGTTTCTGGTGACCCTTGTCTTCAGCCCCACCAGGCATCCTATGGCATCGTATCTACTGAACCATGCCCAGACATCAGACCGACAGGGAGCAGCTGGGCCTTGTGAGGTTATTTAAAGATCAGACCCACACTCAATAGCATGAATGTCTAGGGAACCTGAAGAATGCATCAATAAAAAGGTTATTCAGGGAAGTTATATGAACTTCTACATTGTTTCAGTTATTGTAAAAGGAAACAGTGAGAGAATAAAGAATAGAAAGTATTTGAAATGGAAAAAGCCTGCTTTGGAAATAAAAATGTAAAAGGCAATCTTTTCTCCTTTGCCCCCACATACCTGGGCCTTCTAAGGTAACGTGCTAGGGCAGCCTTGCAACTCCCTGGGACTTCATTACCTAAACAGCATGCTCCTTCACTCCAAACCCCATTTTCCTTCCTGTTGCTGAGAAAAAACACTACGACCAAAAGTAATTTAGGAAAGATTTTATTTCAGAGTTTACACTTCTAGACTACAATCCATCACTGAGGACAGTCATAGATCTTACACAGGAACAGACGCAGACCCTGGAGATGAACGCTGCTGACTGGTTTGCTCTCGGGCTCGCGATTAGCTAGTTAACTTATACAGTCCAGCAGTACATCCCAGAAGACTGGGCCATCCTACATCAATTAGCAACCAAGAAAATGCCCCAAGTGCAAATCTGATCTAGGTGGTTCCTTGACTGAGGTTTTCTCCTCCCAGATAACAGGTTATGACAAGAAGACAGTGTCACATATGGTGACACACCCCACACCCCTAGATTCCTGAGAGGCAAAGGCAGGTGACACACCCCTAGATCCCTGAGAGGCAAAGGCAGGTGACACGCCCCTAGATCCCTGAGAGGCAAAGGCAGGTGACTTTCGGAGTTCCAGGCTAGCCAGGGCTACCCAGACACCAGATTCTGTCTCACCAAGTGTTTTATGAGGGTGGGAGAATGTAGGAAGACACCGTAGCCTGAGTCCCTCCAGTCTACACAAGCTGGCACCACACTCCAGGACCACGGGTGCCACCATTCCAGTGCCAGGGACCACTCTTGGGCTCTTTCTGATTCTAAAGATGCCTGCTTTCTTGGCAACTCCAAGGCTGTGTGAGTAACAGGAGGGGAGAGGCTGTGTGTCTACGAGGATGCACACCCAAAGGGAACAGTCAGGACTTACCCACAGGCACTCACCAGAACACTCATGTCCGGTGCCAACAAAGCCTGGCAGGCAAGCACAGCTGAATGAACTGCCTCCCTGGTGAACACACCGGGCCTGCCCCTCAGGAGCACAGGTGTGACTACCGTCAAGACAAGGATTGGAAGGTGGGGCGATCACTGGAAAAAACAATGAAAGTGTCCCAAGTGCTGGAATGTGTGTGCGTGAGCCTTTCTTTTCCCAGCCCCACCCAAAGACTAACGTCAGCAGCACACCTGAGGATCTTAAGGAATATAGGGGCTCTCAGAATCTCAATCTTGGCAAGAGTCCTATCTTCCTATCTCAAGATTTATATGCGTATTAGAGTTGAAACGTGTTAGTGTGTGCTTGTGCTAAAATATTAGGCATGACAATAAGTCATTAAACAGATTCTGGTTGTAGCTTATAATTCCTCAGAGTACTGTGTACACGCAACAGATATACATAAGCATGTGTGCATGCACACACACACACACACACACACACACACACACACACACACACACACAGAGTTCCTACTAACCATTGCTAGTTTGTCATCTTACTGGAGATTGGATTGTGTAATTCTCTATTATCAGCTAGCTCCATCAGCGGGATAAATTTGGAATTCTAGGTCTTTTCGATCAATTATTCAGCCTGAAGTTAGTGTGTTTTAGAACCCTAGAGGGTATATTTATTTTGAGTGGGGTCTTTGGCCCACTGCTTGAGACAGGCACCTTTCAACATGAATTCTTTATAAAGCTGAGGTGTTACAAGTCACCGTCTGGGTATGTGACAAGGTCAGGAATCCCAACTGAGAACATTCTCCAGTAACTCAATATGATCTAGCTGGGAAAAACCCAGTGGTAACATACCATCAGGACAGGCCTGAACTGAACTGTAGCAGAGGGTTACAGCGTTCAGAAAGACACAGAACAGAGCCTCTGGACAGCAAGTATAGAGACGTAAGGGAATCCCAAAGTAGGGTTCAGCATCTTTCTAGTGGAAGGGAAAGAGACACTTTCCCTTGATACTTACAGACACAAGTGTGCTGGTCATCTGCAAACTCATAGCCACTGCGACACTCGCATCTGTAACTTCCCGGCACGTTGACACACACGGAATTGGGGCCACAGTGATGAAAACCAGTGGCGCATTCATTGACATCTAAGAAAAATGGGGACACAAAAGCACGGATGAAACAGAGGGTTCTGGAAACGGAAGACCTGACAACTCAGTTTTCCCACCACTATGATGCTTCAGAGGAATTAATGGTTAACTGATGGAAACCATGGACATGTGAAATTTTGGGTAAAATTCCAAGTTGCGGTTCATCAGAAATAAGGAAAAACATGTTCAAATCTTTCCAGTTAAGTCATAGTAAGATATTTTTTTCTTTTTCTTTCTTTTTGAGACAGGATTTCTCTGTGTTGTTTTGGTTCCTGTCCTGGAACTAGCTCTTGTAGACCAGGCTGGCCTCAAACTCACAGAGATCCATCTGCCTATCTCCCGAGTGCTGGGATTAAAGGCGTGTGCCCCACCACCACCTGGCCAAGAAGATAATTTTTGGCTACTTCAAGAATTCTATAAAAAGTAAACAATCAATTTTCAAAAGATGATTTCTCTTTATAACTCTAACCCCAAATACCCATCTCCTACCTATCTTCTCAAATTTAGCCAGACTCGGCCTCAGTTTTCATACAACTGTGTCTAGATATACAGAGGTTAAAATCATTGCCTGAAAAAGACCACAAATACTACACATACTTGTCCTCCACAGACTTGGTGCTGGAGAGAGCAAGGCGTACGTGACAGAAACAGACATGTCTCTTACCCACACAGCTCCGTCCGTCTCCCTGGAACCCAGGGGTGCACTCACAGGTGTAGTCTATACCCGCCCCTGGGCGGCACTTGGCTGTCGTGTCACAGGTGTGGCTCCTATCATAGCAAGGGCTCACTGGTGCAGGCGCTGAGTCCACTGTGCACGTACGGGAAACAGCAAAGGGGACAGAGAGAATATGAAGAACAGAAAGGAGACAGGAGTCCTTGCTATGTTAGGCATTCAAAGCTAAGGTGGATTGCTTGCATCTCAAGGTTAATTTCAACAGCTTCCTTGTGCCTACTCTGTAGAGCAGGATTCTGGCTTTCAGTAGGTTTGCCTCCAGGGGAAGAAAGCATCTAGCTTCTCCTTGGATTCTCAGGGTAACTCTGGGCCACACTGCTGCCCCCATAAGAAAAGTGAGCAAGACAAGGGATAAATTACTTGAATACAGGGTCAGCAAGTGTGTTGGCAAAGACTCAACCTCCAAATTTCTGGCTCTGCGTTTGTCAGTCTTCCATTTCAAAGTCACCATTTCTGTGGGTTAAATCTGACTTAACACCGCACAGGGTCAGAATCTCAATTTTAGCAAGATTCCTAGATCAAGAGTTCATATGTGTGTTACAGTTGAGAAGTGCTAGTGTGTTGGTGTTTAAAATATTAGGCACAACAGTAAGTCATCCAAACAGACCTTGGAAAAAGTTTTTATTCCCCCAGATCAATGCATGTACTCGACAGATAGACACATACAGTTTCTACTACCATTGCTATTCCATTGTCTTACTGAAGACTGGAGTGTTCTATCAGAGGGATAAGTTTGGAATCCTAAGTCTATTTTAGAAAAAAAAAATGAAGACTCTATTATAATGTAAATGTGTGTGTGTTCATACATGTGAGAATATGTGCATGCCACGGTGCACTTGTCAGAGGACAGCTTCATGTGCATGCTACGTTGCACTTGTCAGAGGATAGCTTCATGTGCATGCCACGGTGCACTTGTCAGAGGACAGCTTCATGTGCATGCTACGTTGCACTTGTCAGAGGACAGCTTCATGTGCATGCCACGGTGCACTTGTCAGAGGATAGCTTCATGTGCATGCCACGGTGCACTTGTCAGAGGACAGCTTCATGAGTGCGTCCACTCCTTCCACACTTATATGGGTTGCAGGGACTGACCTCTGGTAACTGAGTTTGTGCAGTGTACTGGTTAGTTTTATTAGCCTGACACAGTCCCAGATCATCTGGGAAGGGGGAACCTCAACTGGTAAAATGCCTTCATCAGACTGGCCTACAGGCAAGTCTGCGAGCCTTTTCTTGATTAATGATTGATGAAAGGAGGCCCAACTGACAGTGGGTAGTACCACCCTTGGGCAGGTGGTCCTGGGGTGTACAAGAAAGCAAACTGAGCAGGCCAGGAGGAATAAGCCAGCAAGTGGCACTCCTCTGTGGCCTCTGCTTCAGTTCCTACCCTGACTTCCTTTTACAGACCTATAAAGTGAAGTAAACATTTTCCTCCCCAAATTGCTTTCAGTCATGGTGTTTATCACAGCAATAGAAAGTAAACTGATACATATGACAAACTCCTTTACCCACTGAGTCATCTTGCTGGTCCCCAAAACTTCCTTTGTAAAGATAGAACCAAATAAATAGAAATGGCTTCCCAATGTCTGTCGACATTTATTATATTTTTTGGTCCTGTACCTAGCCTTTAACAACTGAGCCATCTCTCCAGTCCCCTACACTTCCTAATCTTGTGGATCCATCTCTAATAAGTCGTCATTGCCACTTGTTGAGCATCCCCTCCCAGGCAGTGGTCTACATCCAAACCCCACTAAATTCACACAAGGACACGTGCAGACTGCAGACTATAGCAATAGCTATGAAAGCCAAGTAACATACTCAAGGTTATAGTGAGAAGTGGTAGAGTCAGAATGAGATAAAATCCCAAACAACCCCAGGCCAGGGTCCCTTCCACCCACCACTCTGCTGCAGCTGTCACCAGAGGAACCTCATCAAGTTTCTATCTAAGGCAAAGGCACAGACAACAGGGATGAGGTTCAGATGCACAGTGACTCCCAATTCCTCAGTGCAAAATCCAAATAAGATTATTTATATCTGCTGGATTTGCTTTTAAAAATGCAACATGAAATATTTCCAAAGTTAGTGTTTTCACTGGCAGGCCTGGCCATCTCAAGGAATAGTTCCCTCCTTCCTCCTCCACGGGACAGCTCTTTCCCTGCCTGAAGTGTTTGCTTTACCTCAGTCTGTGGAGCTGTTGACTACTACAATATTCCATGCAAAATATAGTAACTGGGGCCTGTACCTCTGAAGTCTGTGTCAGAGCTCTGCCTCGGTGGGCAGGTTATTACACCCCAGTATACGCTAAGTGCAACCAGCTCAATGGTTCTCTCTCTGGTAGACGCCAGAACCCTAGTAGTTACAGACACACCATAGCAGGACCTCTGCCTGCACTTAGCACCAGGATTCCCTGTCACTTCTCTCATTCGTGACTCAGCCACCGTCTACAGATGGAACTTGTTCAAAGTAGTGGCTAGTTGTACCCTGAGTGTTTGTTTCTGCAGCCTGCTTCCGGG
>NW_004949119.1:762247-795826 GCF_000317375.1 Microtus ochrogaster | reverse complement strand
GGGCTGAGCTTCCTCCCAGGCCCCTGCTTCCGGGGCTGAGCTTCCCCAGGCCTTTGCGTCTTCGTCTCCCTAGCACTCTGACCTTCCTGCTACAAAAGTTAGATTTTTCTGGTTTTCTTTAATAGTCTGTTGTAAACGGTGGTGCCTTGACTGAGATGGCTCCGCTCTCGGTAAACTCCTCCCATCCACACTATAACAAACAGCATGGTGCATTTCCACTGCAGAACATTCATTATCGGTTTCCCCAGCAGGACCTGAATATGAGATTGGCTGAGTTTGTCCTCAGTTCACCTCAGTGCTGGCAGAGGGAAGGGAATCTCTGACAAACAAAAGAGTGGGACAGCTATCCTGGGAATGCCTCCTTCTCGACCTCTTGGCCCAGGGAGGAAAACCCAGCCTTAGTGAAGCAGCGCTCAGTTAACTTGGGCACACAGACAAGAGTTCCTGAAGTCAGTCTCCAGCCAGATTTTCACTAACAGGGTCATGTGAAGGCCCCATGAAAGACAAGAACCCCATTCTCCCCACAATCATTTCCTCATATTAAAATATATTCCAAAGGGAATAGTCATCTTCAAAATGCTTTAATTTATAAATGCTGATACTTAACCTTCTTATACAGCAGCCTTTTCCAACATTAAACTTTGACCACAGCATAATCCAGGAAAGATTCATAAGTGTATATGTACGTTAGAGTTTATCTCCCCGCTAGGCATTAAATAAAGCGAGAACTTTAGAAGCAGACCAGAGTTGACCTCCATTTTTTGTTTGTTTGTTTTTTTGAGACAGGGTTTCTCTGTAGCTTTGGTGCCTGTCCCGGAACTAGCTCTTGTAGACCAGGGTGGCCTCGAACTCACAGAGATCAGCCTGCCTCTGCCTCCCGAGTGCTGGGATTAAAGGTGTGCGCCACCTGCACTCTTAAACTACTGTACTTACATCAACCCAAATATGTCCATAATCACAAGCAATACAGTTAGTAATATAATTCAGAATCCAGTGCAAAGGGAAAATGCAGAGCCCGTTATTAAGAAAAATGACAAAAAAAGACAAAAACTTAAAAATCAGCTATTTCAGTGAGCCCTTCTGCACACAGCCACTAAGTGTGGCTTCCAGAAACATCTTGAGAAAACATACCTAAAACCACTTTACTATTCATAATTTCTAAGTCTGCTGGCTCTCTCCTCTTGCAGTTAAGTCAAGGATATTCTTAAGCCATTCATATTTCACCCACTTAAACTAGAGACTCTCTGACAGGGGAGCTGGAACAATTGACTCAATTAGAAAGGGAAAAATGGTTTCCTTAAAGGAGCCATCCCTAACGGCTGAATTCACTGATGCGAATTCAACGGCCCTCTGCCCAAACATCTCCCCAAGTATCCCTGGAGAGGAAGGATGGAAGCTTGGGTCCTGTTCTGTGACAACACCACAAACATACTACAAGGAACAGACAACTGTGGCTGGAGGACAGCAAGGATTACAGCCTTCTCTTCCTCGCCGGGAAATCACACTAATTGTATCTCCACCTTACAAAACCACACAGTGCCCACATTGCTGCAAGGTTATGGCTTAGCATGCCTTCCAGCCTGTCAGCAGTCCCTCTTCTTAGAAAAGCCTAAGCCTTCAAATGCGGTGACAGAGTGGAAGAGGGTTTACTTTTGGTGCCTGTGCTTTTCTATCGTTCAAGTTCAGGAATAATGAATGGTACCTCTGTGGGTAAAACATGGTTCAGTCACAAAAGGTTGAACCCCACACTCCGATGAAATCTCCGACTATCCTATGAGGCTTCTGTGAAGCTGACAGAGCCCACATGCTGCAGCTGCAGTGTGTGGTGCCCAGAGCCAGGGTTTGAGTCCCAGCCTGGTGCTTACCAGCTGTGTTTTTGAGTGTTTTACCTCCCTCAACACCTCAAGTTTTACATCTATAAAGGGGTGATAACAGTACAGTCCTGGTTGAGTAGAGGTTGCTGTGGGGACTAGATAATTCATGTAAGGTACTAAGGACAATGCATGGCAATATAGCATGCTATTTATTAAATATTATTTGTCTGGGTGAGAAAGAAGCTCATAAAACTAACTAGCAACTGGTACTTTTTTTGCTGGCTTACTCTTTTTTTGTAAAAAGAGACCCAAAGATAAACTGTTTCCCTAAATGATTCCAAAGGACTCAATGGTGTTGGTGGTTCCTCCTCCAATATAGTGGTTTTCAACCTTGCTAATGCTGTGACCTTTTAATACAATTCCTCATCTGGTGGTTACCTCATTGCTACTTCGTAACGGTAATTTTGCTACTGTTACAAATCGTAATGTAAGTACCCAATATGCAGGATACTTGATATGTGACCCCTGTGGGGTGGAGAACTGCTACTCTAATGGTTCTTCTTATAGTCTTGATGCCTCCATCTGGAAGGGCAGATGTGAGGGGCGGGGCTGTGTTCTACAGGTGCTTTTCTCTCTCCTTATGAAATACAGTTGTGCTCTTCCTTCTTGATTTACAGGCTTTCTTTTGGGCCACCAACCAGCTCCCAAATCATGACATGGGGACTTCTTAGTTATTTATATAACTAAAAGCTCAGTTTATTATTTGATATGCTCATTTCTTTCTAGCTCTTATAAGTTGTATTAACCCATTTCTCTTTATCTATGTTTTGCCTTGAATCTTTTTACCTTTCATTTGGTATGTCTTACTGTGTCTGACTGGCCGGCCAGGGGCATCTCCCACTTTCTCCTTCATTCTCTCCTCTTCTCTCAAGTCTAGATTTCTCCCACTTATTCTGTGTCCCGCCAGCCCCGCCTATTCCTCTATTGCCCAGCTATTTGCCATTCAGCTTTTTATTAGATCAGTTAGGTGCCTTAGACAGGCAAGGTGACAGGCAACACATCTTTACATAATTAAACAAATTCAGCATAAACAAAAGCAACACACCTTTGCATAATTAAACAAATGCAGCATAAGCAAATGTAACACACTTTTACATAGGTAGAGTAATATTCCACAAGAAAAAAATCAAGTGGCATCTTCATGCATTAATTTACTACATTGTAATATTATCTTTGACTGCCCAATGCTTAGATTGGTATCCTATTTCACCCTATATAGTTGGATCAGTTTCCTATATCCAAAGCAACCAAACTAATAAACTCAGGCTTCTCCTTTCAACCAAGATCCCATCAGCTTCCTCTGTTGCTAACGTATGGCTGAGTCAACACCCATACTTAATCTCTGGAGGCGTAAGGGGCCTTGAGCTCCAAAGACAACACAGATTTCTCAGTCACCTCTTACAGATGCTGACTCTGGGCTCGCAGTGTTAACAACAAACTGAGCGCAGGAGCCAGTCTCTCTATCTTCACAGACCTCTTCTCCTAGGGGAAAGCACGGTGAATTGGTTTAGAAAATTCAATTATCACCTTGACTTTTTTGTCGACTTCCTTTGCAGGCCCATCCCAGCTTGCCTAGGACACGGTGTAAAAGGTTCTTCTGTTCATGTGTTGCTTTCATTGGTTAATGAATAAAGAAACTGCTTTGGGCCTGATAGGGCAGAACTTAGGTAGGTGGAGAAGACAGAACTGAAGGCTGGAAAGAAGGGCAGAGTGGGAGAAGCCATGGATCCTCTGCCTGAGATGGACGCTGGTTAGAATCTCCGGCAAGCCACAGCCACGTGGTGATACACAGATTAAAGGAGATGGGTTAAACTAATATGTAAGAGTTAGCCAATAAAAAATTAGAGCTAATGGCCAAGCAGTGTTTTAATTAATATAGTTTTCTGTGTAGTTATTTCGGGTGTAAACTAGCTGGGTGGCCGGAACAAACAAGGGACCCTCTCCTTGTAACAACTGGCGCCAACGTGATGAACTAAATCCACTTAAAAACCTGAGAGAGCTTAATTCTAGACATGCCAAAAAAAAAAAAATAGAACAGTTTAACAACACAGCTTTTTGCTGTTTGCTGGCAGCATGCCACAGAGAGATTTTCCTGACTCAGCAGCAGCAACAGAAAAAAAGCTGCGCCATTTTAAAATAAGGCTTCCTGGGCCCTGCCACTGGTGCAAACTCTGGCTATGGAGCATTTGTGGGTCCGGGTGTTTGTGTGCCCACTTGGGGTTGGGAGGAAAGTAGCTGAGACCATGCCAAGTGGCTCGGCTCTTCCTGCCTGGGCAGGTGGTGGGATCAGGCCTACTAGGCTTGGGCAGGTGGGAGAGCGTGGCGGATTCCTGCCGACATACAGAGAGATGTTTCTAGGCTGCACAATTACCATAATGGTTGATTACTAGGACATTTATCATCTTAGAAGAAACCCTACCGTCTTAAGTGACCTTGTCTATCCTCTCTTGTCCATTAACAACTGTTAGTCTACTTGGTTATCTCTCTGGATTTGGACATTCTCTGTCCATGGAATTATGCATTGTGGCTTTTTTCACTTAGCACAATGCTATCAAGTGCAACCCAAGCTGTAGGATGAACGAGTACTCCATTTCTTTTAATGACTGAGTAATATTTTATTGTTTGGCTTTAGGACTATTTTGTATGTGTTCACTGGTTGATATTCATCTAGGTTGCATCTACCTATTGGCTATTTTGAACAATGCTGCTGTGTTAGTATTATCATCACTGTCACAAAATATAGAAAGAACAGACTTATTCTAGCTCAGGTTTTAGCCTACAGTCTGACTCTATTGCTTCTGATTGTGGTAAAGGAGACCATGACAGCAGTATGTGGCAGAGGCCACTCATGACTGCGGAAGATAGGACAAGATATAACCCATGAGGTTATGACCCCATGATCTACTTCTTCCAGCTGGTGCCCTTCTCCTAAAGTTTCCAGAACCTCCCAAATAGCATGGCCATCTGAAGACAAAGCCTTTAGTACATGTAAGTTTAGGTCTTACATTTACATCTCTGGCCCACTTTGAGCTGGGTTTTGTTTACACCTGAGGCAAGATAGGGTTCCCACTTCTTCATTCCTTTGCATTTGGAAAGTTGTTTCAACATCACCTGTTTAAAAGACTTATTCTCCTATTGAACTATTTTGATGTCTTTGTCAAAAAAAAAAAAAAATCTGAGGCTGGCTCAGTAGGTAAAGGCCATGCTGAGAAAGTTTGGAAACCTGAGTCCAATCCCCAGAACTCATGTAAAAGCAGAAGAGAATGGATTCCACGAACTTGCTGTGAACACCAATGCATACATGCCACAATACACATACACCTACCCCATTATACACAATAATAACTAAAATTTGTGTTGAACTGACTGCAAACATGAGCATTTAACTTTTAGATTCTCACTTAAATTCCACTGACTTAAATCTCTATTCACATATCAGGGGAAAAGGCTGACTGGTACCACCCAGCCCCAGGTGCCATACTTTAGTTTCTGACATTTGGCAGGGGCTATGTTCTCGAAGTTCTACACTTGCCTGTCTACACAGGGCCACGCTTTATTGACTTTATATCTGGAACTCAAAGAACTTTAATCGCACCAAAACTGTTTGATGGCTTCTAAGAAAGGATATTATTTTTGCCCAACAAAAATAATATACATACCTTCCACAGGGCCAATCTGATTGGTCACAGCAAATCTCAGCACACCTTCATCCTCACTGTATAAAGCAAAAGCCCGATCCACAGTCAGCTGCTGGGTGGCAGGGATGGCCAAGTGTCTGGGGGCATGCCGGCATGCCTTATAAGTGATGTTCTGGTCTATGTGGTAGGACCATGTTTGGTTGATAGAACCAGAAGTGAGAGAGAAACTTCTGGAACTGGAAGAGGTCACAGCTGTAATGAACATTTTACAAGCAAACTGGTAAACTTTTAAAATACCAAAACCAAAAATGTTCATATTAGAAGTATTTTTTTTTTCTACCGTTTTTCACCCCATTCCTGGAGCAGGTTCCACTGAGAACTTCCTGAGCTCAACAGGAAGCTTGGAAGGAAAGACCTAGAACCCCCTTGAACCTGAGTGGAGACAAAGCCGTACTGCTGAGGAGGGGAAACAACCACCACACTAAGAACAAGCATTATGATGTGCTGGTGTGCTGAGAGCCACTGGTGTGCTGAGAGCTATCTTCACACTACCTACTTTGTTCCTCGTAGCTGTGCAAGACAGGCACTGACAGTGTGTGCAGAGACCACAGAGTTTAGATGAACAGCCCAAGACGTGGGGCTTGGATGTGGTAGAACTGTAACTCAGTATGTCTCAAGATCTGAGACACATTCCACAAAAGGAATACTCCAAATGCTCTGTACTTTGGTTAGCTGGGAAGACACCAGCCGAGGAAAAAGTTGCTCCTCTCTGGCTGGGAGTCATGTCAGGACCGGCCCCAGTATATTCTGGTCACAGTCAGGTTCTATGTTCTAGACTTTTCTCCGTATCCAGCTCTCATGCTGGAAGCTGGGGGCCAGACCAAATTCAAGATGACAACAGTGACCGCTGGAGCATCGTGCATGTGGCTAGTACTGCATATAAATGTGTCAGGCTTTTGACATTGTGACACAACACTATCATCTACAAATGTGTTGGACTGTATTTATAGCTAGTTACTCTGAGACAGATGTAGCCTCCAGGCTGCAGGCTGGACACACATACAGCTTATTACACCTTATGAAATTTACCAACTGTGTTAGGCAATCAGAAAAGATGTTTTTATTCTCATGCTAAAAGAGAAGAAAGTAGGCTTTCTGTTGATTTTTTTTTCTCCATAGACTTTAAATGGCAAACCTAGGATGTGAATAAATTTTGCGTTGACTCCAAATCCCAGGTTCGTTTCATAGCACTGTAAAAGCATCTTTGTATTTAGTTCAAAGTAAACTAAAATCATCAGCTGAAACAGTTACAGGACAATCATGAATCTTCATTGTCAATACAGTCCATGCCTGAGAGGGCAGTTATTGCCTCCAGAAAATAATGTGCAAAGATATTGACATCCTTATGTTCAGGAGTCATTTCTCTGCTTGCCTACATGGTGAATACTTTCTAAAAAACAAGAACAAAATTATATCAGTGTCACTTTGTGTTCCAAGACGTTCCTGTGTTTTAAGCCTTGTCACTATCTCGTTGAGGCAGATACCATGTCCACTTTACAGCGGTGGAAACTCACACATACCTGCGTCCCCGTGATGATAAAGCTCTTTGTATGGAGCAATGAGAACTGTGGAATTCGCCAGAATGAAGGGCACCTGACCCTCAATGTTGGTCTTAACGCTCAGATAGTTCTCTGGGTCAAGCCCCTCAGCAGTCTGAGTGATACGAACCCTCTCCTCTCCGGGGTAAAAAGTAACTTCCACCTCATGCACAAAAGTAGCACCTGCAGAAAGTGGGTGACAAGAGGTCTTGTTTAAATAAATCATTCTGAGGATTGGCTGGGGCTTGGGTGGTAGACTACCTCCTTATCGTAGAAGAGGCTTGGCTTCAAGCAGCCAGTCACTAGTGTGTATGTCCTCTTCTCGTTTCTGATGGAGACAGTACCTAAGGAGAGCATGGCAGCTTGTGTTCAGTCCCAGCTACAGACCTCCTGCTCTCCCAAAGTTCTCGAATCCTCCTTTAGCCAATGGCCTTTAAGATTATTACACCCACTCCAATTTATTGTAATTGCCTTACAACAGGTAAGATAAAAAAAATTTTAAGATGACTAATAATATTACCATTTAAGAATTTAATAATCATTTTGCTTATGCCATAGATGGTATTCTGCAAGGCTTATATGGTTTTCCTTATACATTCATTTATTTGATTTTGGAAATTAGTTTTGTTTTTAATATTACCTTGTTAAGAAAATGGTTTGATAACAGAGCCAAGAATGAGGCACTTTTAAAAATGATACAGTCTTTACAGACTAATAATGAACAGCTAGTTGGAAAACTTAACAATATGGAGAGGAATAGCATTAATTTTACAGACAAAATCCAGTCAATGTTGAAGGGTGCCGAGACATTATCTGAAAGAATTCATGCTGCTGAATTTAATCGAAATCTATAAAAAGTTCTGATAGATTAATGGATAAGGTATCTCTCCAAGAAGTTAATATGCACACCATCAAAATTATGTCCAAAGATGAGATGTATCTTTACTGAACAAATTTCATACCTGAGAATCCTCAATAAGGGCATTAAAATGAAACACTGGGATCTTGGGAGTGGGGATGGGATGGGGGTAAGGGGTAATGGGGAGAGAAAAGGGAGAAGGGGAGGATGAGGGGAACTTGAGGAAAAAGGATGATTGGGATAAAGTAAGGTTGGATAGGGGAGCACGGAAGCACAATTCTTAGATAAGGGAGCCACCTTAGGGTTGGCAAGAGACTTGAACCTAGAGTGGCTCCCAGGAGCCCAAGGCGATGTCCCCAGTTAGTTCCTTGGGCAGCTGAGGATAGGGAACCTGTAATGAGCCTATCCTATAGCAATACTGACGAATATCTTGCATATCACCATAGAACCTTCATCTGGTGATGGATGGAGATAGAGACAGAGACCCACACTGGAGCACTGGACTAAGCTCTCAAGGTCCCAATGAGGAGCAGAAGGAGGGAGAACCTGAGCAAAGAAGTCAGGACCACGAGGGGTGCACCCACCCACTGAGACAGTGTAGCTGATCTACTGGGGGCTCACCAAGGCCAGCTGGACTGTGACTGAAAAAGCATGGGATAAAACCGGACTCTCTGAACATGGCAAACAATGAGGGCTGATGAGAAGCCAAGGACAATGGCACGGGGTTTTGATCCTACTTAATGTGCTGGCTTTGTGGGCGCCTAGCCAGTTTGGATGTTCACCTTCCTAGACATGGACGGAGGGGGGAGGACCTAGGACTTACCACAGGGCAGGGAACCCTGACTGCCCATTGGACTGGAGAGGGAGGGGGAGAGGAGTGGGGGGAGGGGGAGAAGGGGTGGAGAGGGGGGGAAGGGTGGGAGGAGGGGGAGGGAAATGGGAGGCTGGGAGGAGGTGGAAACTTGTTTTTTTTCCCTTTTCTCAATAAAAAAAAAAACTGAAAAAAAAATGAAACACTGGCCAGGAGATTTAGACTTTACAAAAGGCAGTGGTAAAGAGATTTAAAAAGATTGAGGAAATGATCAAAACTGATGAGCAGGGACAGAAGGTACAAGGACAGGATTTAGCTTCTTTAGTATGTGCCAGACTCCAGGGTGACTTTCCCAGAGTTTCAGCTGCCTATCCAGTAATTCCCTCTGGCACAAAATACCCTAAGGTAGTCAAAGAATATACATGGCAACCTATAAGTATGAACAATCTAGAAGAAATTAAACAAGCAATAGTATCTTATGACCCACATTTGCCATTTGTTAGGGAAACGGTGAAAACGTGGGCTTCAAACAATAAGACTACCCCACAGGATTGGCTTCAATTAATCTCAGCTGTCCTAGAAGATGGACCTCAGGTGCTTTGAAAGTGTTATTGGTGAAAAGAGGCAAAAATTTTAGAACAACAGGGAAAAGCAAAAGGATTTGAGGCTTCCCAAGATCAAATTCTTGGAGAGGGCCATTACTCTGATCCTCAGGACCAGGCTCTCTACAACAAACACACCTTGTCCCTGTGTAGCCCAGCACCTTTTAATACTTGGGACAGGATTCAGGAACCAAAAAAGAGAATTAAATCATATACTAGGGTTAAACAGGGCCAGAGAAAACCCTTTAGTGACTTTTTACAAAGATTAACTAAGGCTATACAAGTAGGTGTAACAAGAGTCAGAAGCTTAGATGAGTACTTATTAAATCTCTTGCTTTTAAAAATGCCAACTTAGAATACAGAAAGATCCTTGGGCCTTTAAAGGTTAGATCAGCACCAGATGGAGACACCAAGATGCCAAATGTTTTAATTGTGGTAGAATAGGACATCTGAGAAGGGACTGTAGACAAGGAATTCCTAGGAATAATGTCTCCTATGGAAATGACAAGAATAGCTGGTCTCAGCATTCTGGGATATGTAGGCGATGTGGCAAATGCTGACATTGGGCCAATAAATGTAGATCAACAAAAGACAGACAAGGCAACCTGATAACATTGGAAAACGTCTTGGGGGATCTTTCACAGGTCCCCATATCAAACATGGTCAAGTCATTCCCAATCACTGTGGAGAACATGTTTCACCAGAAAAATTAAAAATCCACTGCCTACTGTAAAAAAAACCATGCTGTTCTGGATGACATGGAGGATGATTAGTGTGAGTTTACCCACACTAACATAATATAACATAATATAATAATAGTGAGTAAGAGTGAATATTGTAAGTTACTATTTATGGACAATTTACATTGCTATATATTCTTGTATATTGATATAAGTTCAAATTATATTTGCTATATTGAATATGCTCCTATTTCTGTTTACAATATTTATAAAGTTATTTTACAAATAACTATGCAAAGTTATTTTGTCAGATTGTATGCATGCATGTTTCTATCTCTGCTTAAGACATTGTGTATATTGATACAATTTTAGGATTTATCATATTGCATTATATAGTTCTACCTCTGACGAAGATACTTATATACTGTTTACATTTTGAGGTCATTGTCCTTATTTACTGCACAGTTGTTTAAAGACTGTTTAATATTCTAATATAAAGTCTTAGTCTTAAAGTTATATAGGTATTAAGTATTATAGGTCAATAGTCATTCATGTTTGTCATACTTATAGTCAGACTAATTAGGTTCTTTAGATACATAGAGATTGTATTCTGAATAGATATGTGAACTTCAACCACTTCAAAGACCTGTAGAACATGGCATTTAAATAACTTAGGTTTCTGTTGACATCAGACATGATTGCTCCTGGCAGCACCAATCTATTCCTGAGAGAATGTTGAGCACTAAGGACACTTCACTTGGAGCTTGTTTTCTTCTTGGCAAAACTGGCCTTTGGGCAAGGAACTGCGCATGCCTCAACCACTGAGAAAATACATGATATCTGAACAGGACAAGCAGGATACAGGAAAAAAGACTGGTAAATTTTGCTAAGACAAGGTCAGATGGTTATGAAAATTTTTCTGCTTCGGAAAAGGGTCTGTCAGTTACTCTAGGCCTTAGCCAAAGTTGGTTGCTTCAACATTGCAAATGAGACTTTGGGTGATTGCCCAGGTAGCCAGTTGTCTGGTATCTACTGCACATCTTGGAAACTGCTTGATTGCACTTCCTGCCTACTCAAGAAATATTATTATCTTCCTTCTCAGGCTTTGGATAGGTTTGAAGATTAGATAGTCATAGTTACCTTCTTCTTATGATCTAGCCAAGCCATTTCTAATACAAGACTTAAACTCCTTAGGATAGAATGATTATTAAAACATTTAGCATATATTCCTTGCTTAATATTGTTTATGTTGGTTGTAATTCTATTTTTTATACTCGATATCATATCTGTTCTTAAGAAGTGTATATAGTTTTGTATTGGTTTTGGAACTCTCTTATTTAGACAAAAGAGGGAGGTAATGGGGAACCTTTAAGAGGTTGGACCTGGTTGGGGCATGACTTAGGGTACCAAAAATCACGATCTCACCCAGCTTAGCCTGTTCTTCCCATGCTCCATACCTTGATGTTGTACCCCATTCCTGTTCCAGGAGTTTTCCCTTTTAATAAAGAAAAAACTTACAATACTCTATTCAGAGTTAGCTTGCCATTATTTGGTTCGCGTTTACCCCCATTTGACACTTTGAGCATCACTCAAAGAGTTTCAATTGCCCCTGCCCTGTTTTCTTTATGGGAGTCTATATTTTGTAAGAGATAATGCAGGACTTTCTTTCTCAGCTTGCCAGGTTAGCAAATCCCACATAAACCAGGATATTCAGTAAATTTAAAATTCATATAAATTATGAATACTTTAGTCACGTATATCCTATGTAATATATATACTTATATTTTAAAACTTCTTTTTTCCAAAAATTCAAGTTTAACTTTGCATACTATATTTTAACTACTTTTGACACATGGTTTCATTTAAACCTTGAGTAAAGGAGACATACTATACATCCTTTAAATGGCAGCTGAGCCGTGCAGCAAGAGGTGGGGAAAGAACTTGTCTCACACTACAGGCCTTTGTGTGCAAGAAAGGAAATGCGTGTTGCTAGCAATTATACGAGGAGCCACCCCCTCCCCCGTTCCCCCTGCTGACATCTACTGAGGACCCATTGGCAAGTCACAGCTTCACCCTGGCCCTCTATGGTCTCACAGCCACCCAGGTGATCTGTGTGCAGTTAAGTCTGGACGGTAGAGATCTCCCAGAGCCTTTAAACTCTTCCACTCATGACTTTTACCAAGACCTCCTTACTCTGCCTGGATACATATGTGTAAGATATAGACACATTTACAGATAAGAGGCCATAAAGAAATATATTTTAAAGCAATGCTTTCATATACATATAAATTTACCATTATTAAAAATGAAAGAAAGCTTGCATTTTACTGAGATGGACTTGCTTGTTCTATTCATTTTATATTTATTTATTTAGCTCGTTATTTTATACAAAGAATTATCTCTTAGCTGAAGATTTCACACTGCAGGAGAATGAATATCTTCAGACTTCTCAGAGTCAACTGGCTTTGAGTTTGGAATCATTGATGCTGAAAGTGTCACAGAATGGCAGAAGTACGTTTAGGGACACCTCAGCAACTGTTGGAAAATGCACCCTAATCCTTACAACCTACAAATTTCAAGAATCGGAAGTCTGAAACTCAGACAAGAGTTTTTTTTTTAAAATCTAACATATTAACAGAGAATGATCCAAAGCTACATTAACTTGATACCTACTTGCTAAGGGATGACAGTAGAAGAAAAGAAAACGTTACCAGCCACCAAAGCAGCATATTTTTGTATGTACAGTAGGAACGCTGCAATTCAAAACCTCCAATGGACTGGAGTCTGAGCACAGGTGTCCCAGGCAACCTTTTACAAACTGTATGCATTGTGTGCTCAGAGCCAGGGCTGCTTTGGAGTCACACCACAGGCAAGTGCTGTCGGAAACGCCTGTATTCATTGTGGGTTTATACATTTTTTTGAGCAATCAGAAACCTTTTTAGCAAGTTCCACATTCAGTTACATGGCCTCCTCTGTAGCCATGACTCAACCTAAAAAAGCTATGATCTATGTATGTCAAGGGTATGCAGGAAGAGTTAGGAAAGGATCTGTAGGTGTTCCACAGGTATCACTTTTGAATTCTCATTTGCCAAATTTGAGCTCTACTCACCTGTGAGGCTGAAGCCATTCTCAGAGCCTGGCTTCTCCAAAGCAAAGAGCCAGCCAAACAGGCCTCCGATTGGAATGACAGGGAGAAGGGCCTGGGCTGCCAGCTGTGGGATGTGGCTGATGGCAGTGTAGGCTCTGCCATCATTGCCCACGATGTAAGCATGGAGATCCACATCAGTGAAGTGCACAGGAGTGTGACCCACTCGGAGGTGCCCACTCACTTTCCCATTGACTCGGTGAGGTACTCCTGAAAGGCAAAGAGAATCTTCTCAGTTTTTGCCAGCATCAAGGTCAGGACAGGTGTACAGAGATAAAAGAACTCCCCTGACTACATCTAATGGTCATTCTTTGGAAAAATCACTTTAATATTATCATTACTGATGTTAGTTTTCTTAAAATAAGATCTCTGTGGATGCTCACTTTGAAATCCAGGCTAGCCTTCCACTCTCGACCCTCCTGCATCAGCCTCCCTCCCGAGTGTTAGGATTATAGGCATAACGAGAACCTTTGATGATGCTCTAACCAATCAACTACTCACTTAATGACCCAGCCTATCTGTAATACTGTAATATCTCCTATCCTCCTTCTTTTCCCTCCCCTGTAGCTCTACAGAGTTAGGAATGGGCAAGTGGAATCATTTCTAGTCAATTCTCAAATTGAGAATAAACAAATAAGTATTTGTTATTTAGGCATTCAATCATTAGTGCTATGAGTCACATAGTACAGACATAAGGATTACCAATCACAGCCCACACAGTAACTAGAAACAGGCAAGTGGTGACGCTGTTCACACAGCAGCCCCAGTTTGTCAATCACCTTCTGGCAGACAGTGCTTCCCATTTCCATAAAACCTGGACTGGCAGTAGCAGCAGAAGCCAGTGGCGTAGTCAGTGCAGAAGGCATGCTGGGAGCACTGGCCATGGCTGTGTTCACAAGTTCCCCTGTTGGCACTATTATACACGAAGACTGCAAAATTAAACAAACAAGCATTAGAAAGGCCAAAGGATTCCAGCATCGTCACCACTAAACTGCATCAGACACCACATCTGCTCTGCAGAGTCAGCTTGGACTGTCGTAAACAAATAGGATTTGATGCTGAGCGTACAGGAATAACATGCAGCCTGGGGGATTAACTTGCTTTATATTTTCTGGCAAGAAGCTCAGGTCATCGCTGCCAACTGGGTCTGATTACAACACGGGTGAGCTTGGCTGAGAGCAGTCGTGAAGGCAAACCATTCTTGCAGATGAGGGTGTGCTTTATGAAATCACCATTTGATTAGTAAAGGAAAATGACCAAACACTAGCAGTTCTGTATGATTTGACCTAAGAGCAATGATCTTCAGGGAGCTAAGATCTAGGGTCTACAGCTAACTCTTAAGGAACCTGAACGTAAAGGATGCGCATACACTTGCCTTCACATGCGGAAGGGTTGGGGGAGGAGAGAGAGAACAAGGAACAGGGATAAGGAGTTTTCATCCTTTCGAACACGACTATGATTTCCATGCAGCAGGAACAACGTAGGCTATAGCCACAGATGCTCTACAAAGCCACAGTAAACCGGAGGAAGCCTGATGTTTCAGGGATTGTTGTCCAAACTTCCCACATACGCTGCCTATTACAGAAAGATATTTGTGCAAGAGAGATAAGGGAAGGAGGGAGGAACATAAGGAAGAGAGGAGCCTGGAGCCAATGTCACCATGTCATTGTTTATAAAAGAAATGGTCAAAGTATGTCTTGAAATTGAGGTACAGTTTTTTTCTTGGTTTTTTGAGACAGGGTTTCAATCTAGCTATCAAGTCTGTCCTGGAACTTGCTCTTGTAGACCAGGCTGGCCTCGAACTCACAGGGATCCTCCTGCCTCTGCCTCCTGAGTGCTGGGATTGAAGGCGTGCACCACCACCACCTGGCTTGATAAATTCTTTTTACCAGGATGCTGAGCAATGCACCAATTCTAAGTACGGCCACCAGGAGGCAGGGTGGCTGGCTATGCATGCTCTACCTCCCAGCCACCAGAGTCAGAAGGCTAGAGAGAGATACCAAGAGATTTCGGATAAAGCAGGAAGGGCAAAAAGTTCTAGTGCATTCTAGCCACTGGTGCTGTAAGTACGAGCTCTGGCTACTCATAGGAAAAAACAGACTGTGGTGGCCTTCCAGGAATAAGTCTGAAAATGAGGAATGGGTGGAAGGAATCAAAAATTCAGTATTTACTTAGAGTATTCCAGGTGAGAATAAAAAACCAAGACAATGGAAAGATCTAGCTCCCCGTGTGTAACAATGTAACCAGCACAACCACTTACACCACTTACATCAGTAAAAACAAGGATAATAGAGATAAAATTCAAGCTGGCTTGATACAGACTAGGCACTCTTCCGCCAACTTTAACATTAACCCTCCATCTGCTCCAGATCCCTGGGTAGCAAGTACCATTTTCATCTGTTTTCCAGAGAAAGAAATGGAAACAAAGAGGACTAAGATGACTCACCTGAAGTCACAAGGGCTGTGAGCAGCTGGGACGGAACACCGAAGGCTCTGGGTTCTTACTACTCCCCAGTGGGACCCAACTAAGGCTAAGGGTGGGATTGGATGCTTGCAGCATGTTGAGAAAAACACACAGGTAAGAAGAGGTGAAAGGGACTGGAGATGGCTGAGCTGTGAGGAACAGTAAGGACCGGAGTTCAGTTCCCAGCATTCAGCATGGGTGACAACATAGTCACCAGTAACTCCAGCCACACAGGATCTTATGCCCACTTCTGGACTCCTTGGGCATCTACACCCATGTGCACATTCCCAAGCACAGACAGTTACTGAGAAATACTGAGAGGAGCACGAGCATCCCTTTTGCAGTTAAAGCATCCTTGAGAAGCTGCAAGTTGCTAAAGGGAAAAGTTGGTGAGGATCTGAAGAAGGGAGTCAGTGACTTGTCTGAGAAATTACAGCTTTATAAAAATGGAAAATTAGGCATAACTCAACTTCTTTGACAAGAAAAACTATTTTTGCATAACTTTCTTTTTAACAGCAACAAAATTCACTGCAGGGGAAAAGGGGAAGAAGGGATTGTGACAAGATAGTATGGCCTTTTCTATGTAGAAAACTACTTATTGTTATCAGTGGTTTAGGGGTGAGGAGTGTGTGTGTAGAGGGGTTGGGACATGGGTCACGGGGCCTCGCATATACACTGAGCATGAACTTTCTCAATACGTTATGCCCCTATCTCAACAAAAATCAGGGTAAGTAAAAAGATGTTAGTGTAACGCGAGTGTGTCAAAGAACAAAGTTTCCCCCGCTCAAGCTGCTGCACACGTAAAGAAGTGTGCTCCTGAGTCAGCAAAGGTGGAGCTTCGGAAGGTCACAAGCTGGGTCATCGTCAGTCCCTCTGGGGGACCACAGGCAAGCGCCATCTGCACTCCTTCACCTAAGAATTCTCCAAGATGTGAGGCAATGTAAGCATCCTGTGGAGCCACTTTCAGCTATGGCCGATCAAAAGAAAACTTGTTTCCACTCACGGTTTGGCTTGCAAATTAATTAAGCAATGGATGGGTTTGTGCTGTATCCCTGCTGTTTGTTATTTTGCGAAGACTTATAGCCCCAGTCATTCTAAGCCTCATCAGGAGATGAAGACTGAGGATGAAGAGGAACTACAGATGGGAGAGCTGGGCTAATTTAACTAAAACATTAGGTGATCATAGCGTGAGTCACAGCACCTGCTGAGTAACTCACAGGAGACCACACGCAAAAGGGTTGTTTTAATATTCATTTCTGTATTAGAAAGGGCGAGAGTGTCTGTGATGGACAGAGGACAACCCATGGGAATCAGCTCTCTCTTTCTACCACATGGGTCCCAGGGGTCAAACCCAGGTCATCAGGCATGGTGTCCATCTCTCAGGTCCCAGACAAGGGTTCTAAAGTTAACCGGAAACCAGAATAGAAAGAAGCTTCCTTCTAAAGCTCTGAGAAGACTAAGACCACAACCACAATGGGTCAAGTACTTAGTGGTGAGCTGACCTGAGGCTCCTCAGATTTTCTATGAAAATCTGTTTTATGAGAATGGAACTTGAACCAAGCACACACACCCTTTTCAGTCACATGGCAGCCCCAAACTCAGGAAGATTTACTTCACTTATACCTTCTCTTCCACATCCTCATGCACTTGCACACTCAACACCTAAAATGGAGATGTGCCGGTGATAGCAAACATCTCACACAATGTTCTTCCTTTCTTTTATCCACCAGTTAAATAAGTATTTACTAAACATCCTGCCTGAGCCATGAATCTAGAAGTCAAGCAAACAGCTGCTTTGGAGCTTGCATTCTGCTGGGCAGCAGCCAATAAACAAACATGGCTGACTTCAGTGAGCTGGGAACTTGGTAGTAAAAAGTGCTAAGGAAGAGCAGCGGGAAGATCTAGGAGACTCTGATCTAGGAGACGCTGGAGGCAGAACCAACAGGGTCCTGCTGACGAATGTGAGGTGCAAGAAAGGGGAGAGAGCGCAACGTGAGTCAGTGTGGGAAACCGGGAGCTGCGCTCAGGTGACTGGCAGCTTTGACAGCTGCTTGGGGAAACCCATCTCCACCCTGACAGCATCGGCCACCCTCAGCATGGCACCATCTTCCCCTTAACAGCGAGGGTTAGTACATTAGTACACTGAGGTAATTGTTAAAAAGATGAATTCTGAGGCCCATCTTAAACCCACCAGCTCCTTCCCAACTCTTCATGGGATTGAATTGCCAGGAATCAATGCTTCAGCCTCCATCAACTACAAATGATTAAAACACTATGCCGCTGAATCTGGGTGGGCAGTGGGCAGAGGCTGCCAGGTTTAAATAATATCCATTTGTCGTAGACATGCCATCTGAGGTTGGATAATGGCAAAGGCAGCTTAGTGTTAGGGATGTGTAAGTATCACTTTTTCCCTCCACTTAACTAAACAACAACAACAACAAAAACAACACCAACAACAAAAAAAAAAACTTTTTCATACCCTTTAACAGAAAAAAAATGGAGTAGGGATATGTAAGAAAATGAAGCAGGGATGCTGCCAGAGCACTTGAGCCTTATTCTAACTGGGAGTTTTTAACAAAAATGGAAATTTCTCTTTACTTGTTCCGATCCATCTTTCAATCTGTGTGGTTTTTTTTTTCCCCCAGAAAGGTTTAAGCACTTGTCTTCAGTCCTTGGCTTGCCTGCCCTCCTTACAGAGGACAGCCTCGGGAGAGGGGGATCAACGGAGCACATCATAGAGGACACAGGGTTTCTCGAGTCTGTCCCAAAGCAGCTGGGCACACTTGTACCTCTAAAAACACCGTAAGAACCAGAATCAACGTTTTCACTACAGAACAGATCTTTGCCCCCCAGATTTCCTCACCCCCCAGAATGACAGACTATACAGGAACAACATATCCTCTTTTGCTGGAGCAGCGGCAAGCACTCCCTTCCGGTCTCCACGTCATTAAGTATATACAGAGTGTGTGACGATGTCGGTGGCAAACTGCCTCTACGACTTCGTTGGGGTTGCTTACATCAGCTCAGCTATCAGGACACTAACAGGCTCCCTCTCACCTTCTGGACAAGGGACAGGATCCATCAAGGAATCTCTACACACAGGTGTTCTCAGAGGTATGGGAGCCTCTACTCACAGACCTGTCTTGGCAACCTGGAGGTAGCCATGAGTGTGAGGCTTTGGGGACTGGTGAGATGGGTTGAGTGTACAGTCTGCTAGAATTTCTTCAAGAATGAACCTCCAGTGAGCAGTATGCATGGAGCCAGCCACCAGGTCAGACATGCTGAATCTTTCACGGTAATCTCGTGGTGCTACCCAGATTATTAGAAATGGGTTAATCAAGATGTGAGAATTAGCCAATAAGAGGCTAGAACTAATGGGCCAAGCAGTGTTTAAAAGAATATAGTTTGTGTGTTGTTATTTCGGGGCATAAGCTAGCCAGGCGGCCGGGAGATGGGTGGCAGGAAGCGGCCCACCTCATAACTACATCTATAGGACTGGGGAAATGGTTTAATCAGGAAAGTATTTGCCTTGTAAACATTAGGACCCAACGTTATTTTCCAGAACCCGTTACAAAAATAAAACAGAGAAGCAGTTCCCTAAGGCTCCCTGGCCACCAGGCAAGCAAGGGCCAGTGCTGATGCACTCCTGAGAATGACACACATTCAAGGTTGTCCTCCATCCTCGACACACTCGCCAACACATGCACCTGTGTACACGTGTGCACCTGGGCGCACGTGTGCACCTGTGCGCACATGTGCACCTGGGCACACATATGCACCTGTGCGCACATATGCGTCCTATGGAAAGCAACACTAAAAGGAAAGATTTTTCTGGGCCTTTAACAAAATCCTAATTCCCTGGTTCAGCAAACTGAATGCTACACACTCAAAGGGGATGCTAAAATTTATTGGGAATGGTGTTTTCTATTCAGAAAGCAAGGTTCAGACAGTGTCTTTCCTCCAAGTACATAACAGAGCTGCGGGGAGCTTGAGACCATCCACCACCAGGATCCATGGACTTTCTACTCCAGAGCCGCTTCTTGCCAGGTCTCAGTGACCCTCATGTCACCAGCGTTCCAGAGTTAGCCCCACAGTTGCCAGATAAACCTCTGGGATGCTAGGGCTTCCTTTCAAACAAATAATAACAATCACATGCTTCTATACTTCATACAGTTCACAACATTCTTCTTTTTAAGTGCTAAGTTTCCACACATATGAACACACATTTTAAAAATGAAATTTAAAAGATTTTGTTTCCTCTGAGATTTAAATACTTCTAATTAGACATTCTTCCCCTGAATGCATTTTCCATAAACATTCTGTCATTTAAAATGTCAATAGTTGGCTACATTTGGCAGCTGGTAAACAGCACAGTTCATGCCCCTCCTGGGTTATGGCATTGCCTCAGTTCCCAACAGCCAGTTCCATTTCAGGCCCTTCTGAGGAGCCACAGCCAACCTTTGACATAGTGACTCACTGTTATCTACAAAGTTCTCATTTTGAGAACCACAACTGAGTTACAAAAGTAGAGAAATCTCAAAATGTTTTCAGTTTTGTGTTGGGCCATATCCACATCCACCTCGGGAGCAGGCAACTGCACACAGACCGGCTTTTCAGTAACTGTGCGCTCTTTTTGGGCCAGGAGAACCAAGCCCCCAACAAAAGGCCACGCAAAAACATATCTGTACAACAAAATCCCTTTGAGAAAACCTTCGATTCATTCATATCTGTGAGTCTCTTTAGGCAGAAAGAAGTAACACAGAAACTTTTGGAGACTGTTAGAAGGATCTGTAAATTCTAGAACCTTCAAAAAAAATCTGTTTATGGATTTACAGAATTTTGTAAACCAGAAAAGTCAGAAATCATCGACTCCATTACGGAGAAGGGAATCAGGGCCAGACACTTTTTAATACATCCCTTCTGTTTTCCATCCTGTTGTCCATTCTTCACCTGTCCGCCACCCTACTTCCGATGTCTAAAATCCTCAAAAATTAGTAACGGCAGCCACTATTTTCTGAGAACTTCACATACATTGACATCAAATCCTGGCAATTTATCTACAAGAAATCAGAAGCTTAGGGGTGAAATAAGTTGCCTCAATATAGCCAAGATTCAAAAATGACATCAGGTCTCTTCCACTAACTATCACTTAATGCTCTGTTAAACACAAAGTGGTTTTCTTTCTTCATGAAATATTTCTCCAAACAACTTCCTGAAAAAAAAATACATGTCCTAGCAGCACCCAGAAGGTCCTCTTTGTTAGATTAGTACGTTTTTGTCAAACGTTGGTGGAACAACCGAAAAGGTGGAATATAATGGAGAAGGCTGTCACCTCTGACCCTTTCCTCCTACCAAAGATCAGTGAACAGGCCATGGAGTTTCCCAGTTCATCAGTGTGGGTGAAGTGCTGTCCCCTCTGGGCATTTCCCACCTCCCTCCAGCTCTGGCCAGTGAGTCATGCAAGGAGAATAGAGCTCAGGGAGCCAAAGGCCACAGCCGAAGGGGCCAGAACCAGAAAAAGAAAAAACACCAAAAAACAAAACAGCAGACACAGGTGTCTACCATGTCCTCCCCATGGGCTCTTCAGCACGTTTGTCTAAGCCTGCACAACTCACCATGGTCAAGGCCAAATGCCTAAGTCCTCCACCCTTTATGGCCTACTAGGCCTCCAAATGGCTCACCTTCCCTGAACTTGCAAACTAAAATATTTCATTACACTTGAGAGGATAGCTGGCACAGCGGCCCAGTTCTTTCCCCACTCCATGAGGCTTAATTTTTAGAACACATTATTAATGGTCAGGAGACTCCAAGAAGAACTCTCCTGCCAAGATTTACTTGGAAGAGGGAATTTATCTCCTTAAACACAAGGAGAAAAAAAAACCAGTTCCATCTTCTTGCTAAATTTTTCACCTATTCACTTAGGATAAAAATCACAACTCTATTTTAGTTTTGTTTTGGAAAAGGTCTCACTCTATAATCCAGGGTGGCCTAGAATTCTCTATATAGCTCAAGCTAGCCCTCGGTCTCAGCCTCCCCTGTGCTGGGATTACCATATGTGAGTGACCACATCAAGCTTGACAATTCTACATTTTTTTTTAAACGAAAACTTCAAACATTCGGTTTTCCAATGCACTTACCCTGATCATTAGAACCAAGCCGGTTCTCCACTCCTACCACATACCTCCCTCCAAGGGTAGGCACATGACCAGACTCTGGGTAATCTGGAAGGACTTCTCCTTCCAGAGGAGGGACAGGAACATCCGGCCCTGCATCGGGGTAGGGCTGACTGCTTCTGTTCCCAAGATCTTCCTTGCCTGGAGTCAGGAAAGCTGCATCTGCCTCCACAGGAGCCAGGGTTCTGGTACCCATATGATCCAAAAGCTTCACTGGGTCCTTGAAATCCACAGATGCTCCCTGTTTGGTCTGAAGGTCCAAGGAAGCTGATTCTGTTTCCCAGTAGGGTGACCAGTCACCACGGCGTGGCAAAGGATCTGGAGACAAGGTCCCACTCTTGACAGGGCCTGGATCAGACTTTGAATTGAAAGATACATCAGTTCTGCCGTGGCCATCCAAAGCCTCCCCTGGTTCAACTGGAGGGAATTCAACATCCTCTTCATTCTCATCATAGTAATCAAAATTGTCCTCAGAATAGCTCTCCAGGGCTGCAGCCTGGCTGAAGGAGTGCTCCAGAGAAGCTGAAGAGTGGGCTGCAGAAAGGTCGCCTTCAACTGTTGCTGGCCTGACACTGTCCAGGGGGACCCTGCTGCCGATATGAAAAGCCCATGCTCCAGGAATCCCCAGGTTACTTAGTCTAAGAACAAAGGAAAGAGCTGATTGTGACATGTCCACTCACTCACCCTCCTTCACAGTTCATTTTTGAAACCAAGACTATAAAGACAAAAGTGAGATTTTTCCCTAATGTATGTCAAACAGAAACGAACCTTCTAGGTAAGTAACTAAAACATGATACTGGAATTTTGATATAAGTTGCCTTTTGTTCGGCATCATGCATGCAACTCTAAACCATCATATAAATCTGCTCTTCAACCAAAAACCAAATGTTTTATCTAAAATCTGGCTATCTGAAAACAAACAGGAAAAGCAAGAATATTTTATGCTTTCTCTACTTGAATGAAAAACTTAAAAGATACCCTAAACTACTTAAGTGTAAGCTTCTCCAACCACTTAAACAATACCGATTCCTATATGTTTTGGCCCAGCCTGCACCAAGTGCTTAACACTGTGCTCTGCAAGTCTTCACTGTGTTCTGCAAGTTAGAGGTAGTTGCTATGCCCAGTTTTACTGAGGAAAACTTACGTAGCTTTAGAGAGGCTAAGTAATCTTAAAATCATACATCTAATAGCTGGCAGACTGTTAACTACAAAGCCTGCATTCCAAACATCTACGTTAAATTACTGGTAGATAAGAAGAGGTTATTCATAAGAACTAATCTACTAATGATAGAGGATGATACAGGAGTGTTTTTTAAGTCCAAGTCTAACGCAATAAGTGAAATATATTTATCAAAATGAGTTACAATTTATCCAGTAGAGAGGACCATGAACCTTCTCAGATCCAAGAATCATTGCTGTTTTTTTCAGGAGTTTCACCAGAGAGCCCAAGCTGGACTCAAACTTGAGACATTCTGCTGGGATTATGAGTACACGGCATCCTTGCCAGCTCATGGGGACATGGTAAAGAGAACATCTACGTGGGAGACTCCTAGAGCTGGGAAGAGAAAGCTGGGAAGTTTGAATTAGCCAGTTACATTAGTGCCGTGTTTGCCCGGAGATCTCCCATGCCACAGAACATCCTCAAAAATGAACAATGAGCAGTAAGAATGAACAGCTAATAAGGAAATTAAAAATTCACTCAATTGTACAGGAGATCTTTGTCCTTTTGGGCAGGTATTCATCACTCACAGCAGTAATGTTTGGTACAGTTTGAGGCTCTTTTTATTTCTGTGTCTTTCATCCCGTGCCCAAGTGCACATGTGTTGCTACTGCTGTGCTGACTGTTTATTGCCAGCTTGATGCAAACCTAGCCATATCTGAGAAGAGGAAATGTCGATTAAGGAATCCCCTCAATCACACTGGCCTGTGGGTAAGTCTGCGGGACATTTCCTTGGTTAATGACTGAAGGGGTGATCACTGTGGGAGGTACCAATCTGAGCTACACATAGCAGGCTGAGCAAGATATGGGAACCAAGCCAATGGTGATGTTTTCCCATAGGTTCTGCTTCAGTTCCTGTCTCGCTCCAGGTCCTTGTCCTGCATGAGTTCCTGTGTTGGCGTCTATCAATGCACTGTGACCCAGGATAAACAAGCCAAATAAACCCATTCCCCCACAGGTTGCTTTTGGTCATGGTTTTATCACAGCAGCAGAGTGCAGACCGAGCCACTGTACCAGTTTATGTGGTACTGAAGATCACACCAGGGCTTTATGTCCACCAGGCAAGTGTTCTACCAACAGACTTCCCTCCTGCCCTCACTCAGCGGCATGTTTAGAGAAATCAGCGTTGTAAATAAACGACGCCAAAGAAGACAGAAATCCGGGCTCATAAAATGGCTCAGCGGGGAAACCTGCTTGTCAACAAAAGCTGAGAGCTATACCCAGATTCCACATGGTGAAAGGGCGGCAAAAACTCCCACAAACTGCTCTCCAACACAGACAAGCACCCCCAAGCACACAGTAAGCGTAATTTTAAAAACTGAAAACCATCAGTAAGAGAAATTGCTAGAGCTGGAGTTCACCTCCCACGGTGCTGCATGGGAAGCCTCTCGAATTTGGGAATGGACAGCTATAAAAGCTTCAAGGAGTAGAAAATACAAATTATGGAAGAGAAAGCTAAATAAATGCCTTCTAATGAGACATAAATCAACATCTTGCAGTTTGCTCCAGTGCCTGATGGGAAACTAAACAATTAGTTTATCCTACACTTGGAGGTTGTTTGGAATGCTTCCTGATGGAATCTGTCTCCTAGAAAGAAAACTGGATTGCGAATGGGATGACCGCACTTTCCTGCCTGAGTTCTTCGGAAGAACACATTAGAAAACCCACATTAAAGGCCCAGCACAGGCCCTGAGGGCAACAATTAATAACTACCCTCTTTTCCCTTCTTAAATGCAGATAGCTAGATATTCAAAGGAGCACTGAAAACATGAATAATGTATACCCTTCGTTTGAGCAGGAGATTCTAGGACAAGGGTCTTCTCTTTGGAGAGGCACAGCAGAGTTCAGAGAGAACCAGGATTGTGCTTGGGAACTACAAATGGTGTCCCCACAGTACTGGGCATATATGATACAATGTTTAAACCTACACAATGATAATATAGATGGAGTCTGGAGTAAAGAGGCCTAGAAGATAGCGTCAGGCATGAAAATACTGAAGAGCAGGTAGCATTGCTGTCACTCGAAGAGATGATAGGCAATTCTGACATTGATTTCATGTTATTCTGATGTTTATATTTTGTTTCATTTTTATTAAGCATGAAGTACACCAAACCTATTAGTAATTCTGGTCACATCTCACTCTGCCCTTCTCTGGCAGCTCTGGTTATTTCTGCAAAGTATCAAAGAAAGGAATGAAATATCGGGAGTGTGTCCATGTGCATGCATGGGTATGACACCCATGTGAGAGGGCCTTTAGAGCTCTGCTAGGGAAGCACAACTGCTTTTCCTCATAGGCTCTTTGTACACACAGACACGTGTGCACATAACACTCTCTCACACACATGCACCTGCTTCCTGTGGCCATGCAGATGCCAAGTCTCTTTCCAGGATTCTGTGATTCCTGGCCCTCTTTCCCAGGTTTCGTTGATGTGTAGGGCTTGTGCCTTAAAAATTGTACTAATGCACACAGCTTTGTAGAAAGGTCCAAGGCCCTCCCTACTAAATCTAGGCTGAGCAAGGTATACATCCAAAGAGAAGAGGCTCCCAAAAAGCCAGTACATGCAGTAAGGACAAACCCTGGTGCCACTGCCAGTGGCTCTGCAGTCTGCTGCAGCCATGCTTATGCTCTCTGAGGACTGGAAGGGAGTGGAGAGGATGGGAGGAGAGGATGGGAGGAGAGGAGGGAGTGGGAACTTGGATAGGTATTTTTTTTTAAAAAAAAAACTAATAAATTAAGAAAAAAGAAAAAATCATAGTAATGTGCTCCACCCTCCTTCCAAGGGCTGTACACACAACCTTGGGAGTGAGCTCCTGGTTAGGAGATGAAAAGAGAGGGCAAATGGCATGTAGCTAAGTTTGTTCTAGAGTCTAGACTATACAGCAGGTGAGGAGACCTGCACATGCCCCTCATGGGTCACAGAAGGACACAGAGGCTCTGTATAAAATTTAATCCATATTTCAGTGCTTCAGATCTGGCTTGACTATAGCTTGGCCATTATACTCTGACACAGCCACCTTACTAAATTTCTGTGAGGTGATTCAAAAATTGAGAAAATAGCTCTACTTACTACCTATGAGTCAAGTGAGATTTAATTAAGATAACATCTGTAAATGTTTTGTCACAATGCTTAGCAGATAATAAGTGACCAATAAATTTCTGCTGAGTTCTCTCCAATTCTCTCCAGTTGCTAAGAACAAGAGATACATGCACAAGAATAAGGTTTTCCTGTAAGTGAGGATTCAGTGTGACAGAGAAGCAGCTAAGGGAGACAATGAAATAACTACTGTGGGCGAAGCCAATGTTTCAAAAAGCAAAGACCAAAAGAGCCCACCTGGAGTCAATAGCAAAATGGCCTAGTGCCCTGCTAACAGAATAAGCCATTGGGAAGAATAAGAAGCAGGCTTGCTTCTGGCAATGCTGTGAGCAAACCTATCACCACGATTTTGGGCAATGAAGTCAGAGGAGAAATCCTGAGATTTCCAAAAGCCCCATTCACTCTTCCCGCAAATTATATTACTCATAATTTAATCTTCAACAATACTTATTTGAAACACCAAATCATGATGCTTCCTCCTGAGTAATAATTAACCTGGAAAGCCTCCGCTAAGACAGTTATTACTGAATATTTTTATGTGGCTCCAAGAATAATGTTTTTCCTAGCAAGCCCCAGTGGTTCTGCAAGCACACACATAATCGCTGCTGGTTCTGGTTCATATGCCTAACCGCACAGAAAATAAAGAATATCTTGGAGAGCCTGAAGCTCCAGGGTAGAGCTTAGCATCTGAATTTGACCCAATGCCTTTTGTAGAAGCCACCAAGCTTGTTATTAAATTATCTCTGGCCATTTGCGATTGTGTCCCTTCTAAATGTCCTTCAAATGAAATAGCACAGGCACACACTCCACATAACTTACTGGTAGAGATTTTTCACAGACTGCTCACTGTTCGTCAGGCTGAAATATGGCACCTCTCTCTTCAGGTCATCGGCCTCCCCTCGGCAGAAGCCCACCCTAGCAGGAAGCTGCAACTGGACATTGTAGGACTCTTTGGGGCGGGTTCCAAAGAACTGAAGGCCATTGGCAGGATAGAGAAAGAGGGCGTAGGTATCAGATCCATCAGATGCCAGAACTGCCTGGAAAGTGTTCAGCTGTGGACAAACAGGAATTTCAAACATCCTTAAACAAACAAATAAACAAAAGAAGAAAACAGTATGTAGGCAAGATGCCAGAGTCCAAAATCCTTTTTAGGATTTCTACATACTGGTTTAAAACACATTCTCTTTTAGAATTTTCTCTCCAAACTACAAATATAATTTTTCAGCTATACAAGTTGCTATTCTAAACCTCTTCTACCGATTTAGATCAACAGTTGGATTATTCACAAGTAAAACATGGGTTAAGAAACTCCAGGGTTGTAGGGAAGAAGAGGAGATTAGGAAGGGAAAATTAACACTAGGGATGCTTGAAAAAGCCACAGGGAACCCTACTTGTCAAAACATACACACAACAAAAGTTTAAAGGGAATTACTTTACATGGGGGTAATGCTCCTCCCATCAGCCACAAGTTGTCAAATAAAAAGCCCAGTGAAGGCTGGGCAGTGGTGGGGAATGCCTCTTACCCCCGTGATGTGTGATTCCCATTTGTATGCTGTGAATATAATTGGTTAATTAATAAAGAAAATGTGGCAATATATAGATTGATAGAAATGAGTTAAATTAATATGTAATAGTTAGCCAATAAGAAGCTAAAGCTAATGGGCCAAGCAGTGATTTAATGAATACAGTTTCTCTGTGATTATTTTGAGGCTAATCAGCCAGGAACCAACAAGCAGCCTCCCTGCTGCTACAAACTGGTGCCCATATGACCAACTAAAATCCACTTAAAACCTGAGAGAGTTTGGGAAGAAATTCTAGGGAAAACAAAACAAAACAAAACAAAAAAAGAAACAAAAACAGAGTTAAGCAGGCTTTAACGTTGCAGCTCCTTTAAGAGAAGTTTTCCTGACTCAGTGTTAGCATGAAAATAAAAACGTGCCATTTTGAAATGCTGGCTTCCTGGGCCATGCTGCCAGTGTGACCTCTAGCTCTTTCAGGAGACCAAATATTTGGATGGGGTTTGTGAGAAGCCTGCTGTGGCTTGCTTGACGGCAACGTGGACTGAGTGTGTGCCTGGAAGTGGGGCCGTATGTGTGGCTCTCGTAAGCAGCGAGCAGTTCTACCATCTTGGAATGGTCAAGGCAAGCAGGCAGTACCATATATATCCTAGCAATGTCACAATTAGATTCTTAAGTGCTTAGCATCTTAAGAAGTGCTTCTGTTCAGAAAATAATTTCAGATATGCAATAAAGACAGATTCAGATAAAAAAGTTCTCTAAATGGGTCACAGTGTTGGATAAATGTCCGTAGGCTTAGGGGAGAGAAGAAAAAAAGAGTATAGAAAGTTATAAAAGGAAGTAAATGGTTTATAGAAAATAAAACACAGTCTTTAAAGAGACAGTAAATATTAAAATGTAATAGAATAAAAAACAAAAAGCTACGTTAAGATGGAAAGTACACAGAGTCTAGATTATTATATTATTGTGTTTTCTTTGAATTTTCTGATTGTGAAGGAACTAAGTACAGAAAGACATTTCATTGTATGGGTCACCTTGAACACCCCTCAAAAAATTGCTTCAACCAATAAACAGCAGGAAGCATATTCCCAAATATTGTTTATAAATGTTTCTTTACATTTAAAAGGAGATATGCTATAGAGATTTGCATTTGTATGGATATTGCTCTATTATACAAATTTAAGGTCAATTTTGTTATATGTATATTTCAGCTCTTGATTAAGGTATTGTGTTTGTGCAACTCATTTAAAAATGTAATGTATAATTAAGAAATATAGGTTAATAGATAATGAACAATAATAGTCAAGTGTGTAGTCATATTAGGTTTTCTAGATATACAGAGATATACTTCAGTTAGCTAGGTATTCTTCAAATCTTTCAGAAACCTTCAGAATATGGCATTTAAAATGTTTAAGAATTTAGGACTTTTCAGGGCAATGAGACACATCTGCTCTTGGCAGCACCAATTACTTCAAGAGGATTATGGGTATTGAAGAGTCTCCTTATCGAGTTGATTAGCATTTGAGCAAGAAACTGCTCTTTCCTGAACTGTTTGATGAACTGGACATACAGGATCCACAGAGAAACGACTTCTGAACTTGCCTAAAGGTGAGACCATCCTTCAGAGTTCCTGCTTCATGAAAGAGTCTGCCAGACATTCTGCAGGATACAGAAGAAAGTGACTGACAAACTGCCAATATAGGCGGTCCTGTCTTTGAAATTTCCTGCTTCATGGAAAAGTCTGCCAGATATTATGGGTTTGTAGACTGAAGATGGATGCCTCAATGGTACAGAAGAACTTTAGGTGACTGTCCAGGCAGTGACAAGTCTGTCAATTCTAGAGTTTTAGAAGTTGCTTACAATGCACTTACGGTTTACTTAGGTAATATTATATCCTTCTGAGTTTTTGATGGAGTTGAAGAATAGATAAGAATAGATATAGTTTCCCTTAGATATGATAAAAGATAAAGTAGATATAAATATTATAACTGTAATTCTTGCTTGATACCTGTCTTGTTATATGTAATTTTTTTGGGGGGGGAGGGGTTCCAAGACAGAGTTTTGCTGTAGTTTTAGAGCCTATCCTGGAACTAGTTCTTAGAGGCCAGGCTGGCCTCGAACTCACAGAGATTCACCTGCCTCTGCCTCCCAAGTGCTGGGATTAAAGGCATGTGCCACCACTACTTGGTCATTATATGTAATTTTACTCCATTAAAGTTAAAACCTTCCTTGTTTATTTAAACAGAAAAAGGGAGGTGATATGGGATTCCCCTATGTATGTTGTGAATATGATTGGTTAATTAATAAAGAAAACTGGCTTGGCCTGATAGGGTAAAAGAACAGAGGTAGGCAGGGAAAACTAAACTGAAAGCTGGGAAAAAGGAAGGCGGAGTCAGAGGGAAGCCATGGAGCCCTGCCGGAGCCAGATGGAACTTTAGCAGGTAAGCCACAGCTATGTGGCGATACACAGATTAATAGAAATGGGTTAAATTAATATGTAACAGTTAGTCAATAAGAAGCTAGAGCTAATGGGCCAAGCAGTGATTTAATGAATACAGTTTCTGTGTGATTATTTTGGGGCTAAGTGGCCAGGAACCAACAATTGGTGTCCTCACTGCTACACCCCAGCACTTGTAAAGCAGAGGCAGGTAGATCTCTGTGAGTTTGAGGCCAGTCTGATCTATTGAGTAAGTTCCAGAACAGCCAGGAATACACAGAAACCCTGTCTCAAAAAGACAAACAAAAATAGAGAGCTTAGTACCAGGTTGATCAAGTTGGTCAAGGGTGTCACCCGTATCAATGCTGGTTCTGGTCATTGCTCAGGTTACCTACCAAAAAGTGACAAAAAGATGACACTACAGATGTAGGCCAAAGAACTTGGAGAAATCAACCTGGTACTAACCACAAGCTCCCACCTGTTAGCACAGGCTACTGAGGGAGAAAAGACATCAACAGTCTCACCCTACTGAGACCACTGAGATACTACAAAACAAAGGCTCTGACAAGACATACTCGTGGACTGGGCAGTTGTGGTGCACACCTTTATTCCCAGAACTTGGGAGACAGAGGTAGATGGATTTCTGTGAGTTTGAGACTGGCCTGGTCTACAAAGTGAGTTTCAGAACAGCCAGCACTGTTACACAATGGAACCCTGTCTGGGGGGTGGGGAAAGAGATACACATGGGTGTAATAAGTGGCATGAGTGTTATGAGGATAATCAACTTCTCTCGGGGTGGATTTAAGGCCTTCTCAACAAGAGACAGCTTCTGCTTGGTACTGTAAATCTGGCCAAGAACTCATGGCTGGGGATGCTCATAAGCCTTGTGGATAAACCTATGGCAATTATTTTGTTAAATGGATATCATATCAAATTGCCTTCTAAATACCTACACTTTTAAACCCATGTCTCAGTACATGGGAGCATCATGTATAGACTGGATGGTATTTCATGTACAGACTCAAAACTAGTCAAAGTACAGAGAACTGTGGCGTGCTCAGCCACAGGTGGTGCCATCTACAATATCTATTTCCCTCAAAGTTCAGGGAACAGCATAGAAAAAGAGGTGGAAGGAGTTTAAAAGCCAGAGGTCAGAAGGAACGGGTCAAAACAATGAACTGTGGACATGATGGAGCTACCAAACTCATGAATGCACAGCACAAGCTCAAGATCTAACCACTCAGTTTTCCAGCATGGATGACGGAGGGGCACAGAAGCCTGCACTCACAGTTGAGCGGATACTGACAGCTGATGACTGCTAGGGGAGGAAGAGTCAGTTTTCTTAAAGGGTGTGGTGCCTGTGGGTGAGAAGACCAGGCTCCAGTGGGTGGCCCCTCACCCATGCCCATATGGGCTGCACTAATTGTACTTACTGGGTCAAATAAAGGACATAAAGTTGAGAATGAACAGGAGTAGAGGAATATATTGAAAATACATTGTATGAATGTATGAAATTCTCATATAACTTTAAAATAGTATACTTAAAAATTTTAAGGTTGCAAGTTTCTCCAGTCCAATCTTTTTTTCCTTTGTTTTAAATTTAATTAATTATTTTTCATTTTACATTCCAACTCCAGTTCCCTCTCCTTCCTCTCCACCTCTACCATCCCCCCTCCCCCACCATTCACTCCTCAGAACAGATAAGGCCTCACCCGGGGAGACACCGAAGTCTGGGATACCAAGTTGAAGCAGGCCCAACCCTCCCCCCCCCCTCGGCAGAATCAGGCTGGCCAAGGTATCCCACCTTAGGTTATGGGCTCCAAAGAGCCACCAGCTCATGTACCAGGGAAAGTTCTGGTCCCACTGCCAGGAATCCTCCCCCAAACAGATCAAGTCATATAATTGTCACCCATATGCAGAACCATGAAGGTTCTCCAGGTGTCAGTCCAGAGTTTGTGAGCTCCCACTAGTTCAGGTCAGCCGTCTTTGTGGTTTTCCCAATCATGGTCTTGAACAAACTTGTTCTTATCATCTCTCCTCCCTCTCTTCATCTGGACTTTAGGAGCTCAGCCTAGTGCTGCAGTCCAAACTCTTTTGACAGGTGGAACAAGGAGCAAAATTAACTTGTTCATTCCCATACCCTGAGTCCTAGTTTGTAATCTTGTGCCTCAGCATCATCCATCCATCCATCCATCCATCCATCCATCCATCCATCCATCCACTCATTCATCAATTCATTCAATGCCCACTGCAGGCAAGCCTCGGTCAGGACCTGGTCAAAAGGTCTCTTACTGCTCTCACAGTCAAATCCTCTTTTTATCTTGTCACACTGCATTTAAAGAAAGAGACCTAGTGACTTGCAAATGTGCTTGAGGTTAGGAAATGAGTAGTGGTGGCAGTCAGCCACCCCAGAGCTCAAGCCCTGCAATGGTCAGCCATCTGAACTCCTCTCCCACGTTCGGCTTCACTACACCCTCAACACAGTGTTTAACTGTCCCCATTCCCACTATGCACTTTGACATTGTGTTCTTATTTCCCTGCACCTAGAAAACTCTACCCTCCAAGTACTGGCCCCTGAGGGGCTTAGCAGTGTGATTTTATATGGAACTCCTTCTAATTCTCCAGCACCCTCTTTGCTGGCTTCTGTATGCATTCAGCTCAGGTTGCCTGGTTTGGTTTTAAATCCCACTCACTGAATCGTTTGAATATTCATTCAACAGTACCTGCTGAGCCAAAACATTATGTTTGATGCTGCAGGCTAAGGAAGGAGAAGGAAACAGCCATGATTGGAATTTCTGGAGAGTTTCTGGGGACAGGCATGGTGGCAGAGGTCACAGAAGAGGGTGTTTGGGACTTCAGAGTGGGGGTGGGGTGGCGTCACAGTGGCAGCCAGTGGATGTAGATAAACACTGCAGGAGTCAAAAGCAGACAGAGGAGAGAAGAAGCTGAATTAACACCGGCTGACTCTGGAATAAATAACTCCTGGTTATTTACTCGGTTTCCACAGGACCTTCCTGCCTTCAGCACTTTCTTCCACCAAACAATTAGTTAAGGGATATTCAACTGTCTTAGAGACTATAGTCTGCTTCTCTCATATAAGAATTTGCAATTTAATAGGGAAACTGGGAAAGGATTTTTTTTTAATATATGCTTTATAAAGAAGATGAGTGATAGAAAAATCACTTATTGGCACCATTACCTTGCCATTTTGCTAAAAATGACAAAAGTGGGCACAGGGAAGAACTTCAGACTTGAATACAAGGAAGGAATGTGTCCTTGTGGTTTTTCTTTTCCGTCTTATTCTAGAATTTCTCAAATGTTAATTTTACCTTTTCAACATCTATTGCTATTGGTTAGACTGAGGTTGGGCTGATTGGACAAGGAAATGCAGATATTAGTATGTGAAACACCAAATCTATGTGCTCTCTAACTGGAAGAGTCTGTTTGCCTGCCCTGATTTTAAGAAA
>NW_004949119.1:759340-761671 GCF_000317375.1 Microtus ochrogaster | reverse complement strand
CACACACACACACACACACACACACACACACCGTCCACGAGGCAGGCAGATCTTCCTTCCTGCTTGCAGCCTTAGTCTCTCTCCCTTCTCCATCTTCCTCTTGAAGAGACAGCTTCTGCCTCTCCCCGCTTCTCCCCTTCCCCCTTCTCTTTTTTCTCTCTCTCTCTCTGTCTGCCCCTCTTTCTGCTCTTCTCCTTCTCCCCCTTCCCTTCCATAACGCACTTAATAAATATCCAACCTCACTCTGCATGGCGTGCCTATCTGTCTGTCTCTTGCCCAACACCACCACATGGCTGCCGCCCGGGACCAGCCACCTTCAGAGACCTGTGGCACGGTCTGCTACACTGTCCCTGCCTGGGACTGGCTGCTTTCGGGACCTCTGCCCCCTGCCTGCTGCAGCTTGGGGGCCTGCAGTGTTTCTGCCACTGCAGCCACTAGGGGATCTGCAGCATTTTTAATCTATTTCAGGGCCAGTCACTGCATAAGTTTTATTTCTGTCACAACTCAGGAGATAGAAGGAGTGGAGCTGGAGCTGAGAATCCCATCCTTAAATAACCAACTGTGGAGGTTCCTGGTATGGTGACCACAGTCAACTTCACAAGATAAGGGAGAACCCAGGTTCTAAATTTAGAGAAATTGTGTAAGATAAGGGTTGTCTACATTTGGAGAACTGAAGGAAGGGGGAGGAAGCCCTGTGGAGAAGAAAGGCTAGTTGTGATGGGAGAGGCTGGCTTTTAAGTAAGGAATCTGTACAACTGGTGCTTTGCTTATTCATGTCAACTAAAATGCCTTCGGTGTCTTTTCTATGTCACCTTTTCAACAAGCATTCAAAGGCTTAATTTCCTTGTCTTCACTAAAATGGGCAAACAAAACAAAACTCCTTTTAATAAAATTCATGATCCCAAAGTACATTCCAAAAGAGTTGAGTTGCTTGGAAACTACACATGAACCGACCCCTTGTCAGGCTATAGACTTCCATGCAGAACCGCTAAGAGGCCACTTCACAGGTCCTGAAGGGCCCTCCTCACAGATACCCTTTGACTGGTTTCCAAAGGGAAAGGTCCTCACATTCCCAGAGACAAGCTTTCTAAGAGCCCTCCGCACAGGTTCTGAAGGGAAACCCTCAGATGGACTGGCAAAGGCTGCGCAAGGGCCACTGGCTTTCAGCTTTCCCGGGATCCACAGGATCAAGAGCAGTACAGAGAGAGGCAAGACAGAGCAGCCTAGCTGCAATTGAGACAGAAAACCTGAAGCTTTAGCAGAAACCACGCAGAAGCCTGCATATCCTTTCCCGATACAGAATATGGCCTTTCAGTGTTGACACAACACTGGCAGAACCAGGCTGACAGAAAAAAACATACCATTTGGCAAGAGCAAAATATCAGCCAATATGATGCCATCTTTCCCACCAGGGACATGCCTATCCGACTTTACCAAAATGATTAAAGAAAATTAGAAATGAGGTAATCCCTTCATCGGGACAAAGATCAGAGTCCCAACAGAGGGAGGGCCAGAGGAAGGCAGTTCTGAAGGTGAAACCCTGGCCTAGAAATCCAAGCTCAATTTAAGAACCCACATGGAAGGGAAGAACTGGCACCAGGAGGTTCTTTTTCTGAACTTTGCATGTGTACCTTGGAGTGTATACACGCCCATCATACAAACACAAACACCATACACATCATCCACACACCATCCACACATGTATGATGCACAGACACCATACACACATCATACACATACCATGTACAAACACTATACATACAGACACATACACACATATACCATGCGCATGCACACATATCATACACCCACTACATAGACACATACATCATACAGACAAATTTATACACACACACATATGCACTCATATATATATATGATATATATATATATCATACACACATACCCACATACATCATATATACACCATGCACACACAAAAACACAACATACACATCATGCAGACACACATCAAATTACACCCAGACACATATATGTGCATACACAGGCAGGCAGGCAGACAGACAGACAGACAGATGGGCAGATACATATTCACAAAAAGATAAAATGAAATAAAACAACCAAATCCTTACGCAGAGCTGTAGGACAGCACTGACACGGCAGGAACAAACAGGAACAAACAACCAGCACCTGGTCTTATCATGACTGAGTACCTGCATGCACGTCTTAAATTTCAGCAGTGATAGTGGCTACGTAAAAACTTCATCTCAGGCTGGAGAGATGGCTCAGAGGTTAAGAGCACTGACTGCTCTTCCAGAGGTCCTGAGTTCAATTCCCAGCAACCACATGGTGGCTCACAGCCATCTGTAA
>NW_004949119.1:754856-758861 GCF_000317375.1 Microtus ochrogaster | reverse complement strand
TAGAAACACACTTAAGGCAGATCTGGAAATCATGTTCTCTTCTGTTATCTGGGATAGAAACACTTGCACTTCTCTTACAGGACTGTATCTAGAAAACAGTATCCTATAAGAAAATGTAATGAAATATAAGAATTGATGACTTAGTTACCTGTATTAAAAGTCTTTATTTTGTTTTCTATTATAAGCTTGTTATTCCTGATTTTAGGTAAATGTTAAAAAATACAATATAATGAATGAATAAGTGAGTGAGTGATGAAATCTCACAGTTGTGCCTGTCTAGCCCTTTAGCTGGCCCAGGGCACAGTGGGCACAAAGAAAGTACAGTATTTAGTTTGAGTTCTATTGTACTCTGTTGAATTATAATTAAAATGTCAAACCCATGCATTACAAGGTTAATTAGTAAACAAAACTAGATGTTACCTGTCAACTAAGGAACCATAACTTCAAATGATGTTTATTTCTAGACCTCTGCTGGATTTTAAGAAACAGGTCTCTTCCTTAAAGAACACAGAACAAACACAGCCCCCGTTGGTTAGAAATCAGTGACAGTGGGCAGGCTCTTAACCTCTTTGGGAAGACATCTCTATTTCTGCAGCCAAGAAACACTAGGAGTTAAAGTTAAAGTAAACAAGGCTTTGCTCCTGGTCTATGCCGTTTTACACCCAGGGGGCAGTTTCACAGGAGTATACCAGGAATGAGGCAATCTACCCTGACTCCACCCATGCCCATTTCACAGGATGCCAAGTCCCAAGCCTGAGGCAGAGCTGTTGGTGCTTTCTCCAGTGAGACTGCAGAACACAGTATCTATCCTGCAGAGCAGAAGTAAGCACACTGTTACGTTAAGGGCAATGTGGCAAAGGCTATAAAGAGCTTATAAAAGTGGACAACCTTTCTGGGACATAAGCTTACATGGGGCTGGAGAGGTGGCTCAAGAGCCCTTGTGGCCTTTTCAGGATGCTAAATCAAATGCCTGCATCCTTGTCAGTCAGGCAGCTCACAGCTGCCTGTAACTCCAGCTTCAGGGAGTCCATGAACTTCTATCTTCTGGTCCTACTGCCACCAGCAAACACAGAGACATACAAATGTGAATAAAATAAAAAAAAAAAAACAACACTGGAAACAACACTGGAAACTGTCGTAAACGCACTGGATGAGATCTTATATAGTCATTATAAATGTTACATAAAAACAGTGACTGAGTATATACTATTCGACAGAAAAAGCACTGAAGCACCAATATGCACAATGTGAATCCACTATTGTTAATGGCAATAATGATATTTGTAAGAAATCGCTGGAAATCTAGTCAGGCGAAAGTAGCTCACACCTTTAATCCTAGCACTCAGGAGGCAGAGGCAGGCAGAGCTCTGTGAGTTCGAGGCCAACTTGATCTAAAGAAAGAGTTCCGAGACAGCCAGAACTACAGAGAAGAACCCTGCCTCGGGTGTGGTGTGGTGTGGTGTGGTGGGTATGGTGGTGGGGTTGGAAGACTGGAAATCTACTTACAAAAAGGTTTAACAGTAGTTGTTTCTTTTTTAATTTCCTGAATTTTCCAATGTTTTTCATCAAGGAACATATCGTTAGAAATTTGTATGCTTATAGGTGACTCCAGAAATAAACTGTAAAGTGACTTAGGTTTCAAAGGTCTTCGGTATCTGCACGTCAATCCTTCATTTCACAGTTTTCTTTGCCGATTTATTCACATTATGGATGTACCCTTAGAACACGCCCAGAGACAACAGACTTCACTCCCAAACCGTCTAAGCACTGGCTAGACCACTAGACTACATCCGCTTCAATGGGCAGGGAAGAAACTCCAAGCCAATCCCTTAGTTCCCACTCAAAGTCAAGCCCATCCCTTCAATTTCCTCAACTGCAGGGCTTCCCCTCACTTACCTCTTCCGAGGGTGCAGCCCCACGCCTGACCTCCTCGTAAGCGCCCACGTGCTCCCAGGTGGCCAGGAAGGCGTGGGTGGGGGTAAAGTTGAATGCAGACAGCGGGAAGCCTGTACGCACGTAGTGGGCCGCCAGACCCAGCACAGCAGGGGAGGTGTCCTCACGGTACAGGATCCGGCCCCTGCCGTTACTTGTGTCGATGTCAGCCAGGAAGGGGGCGATGGCTGGGAAGTCAGTAGGAAAATCATCATCCACATACTGAGTCTCCCTGGGGAAGTCTTGGGTGGAGAGGATGCCATTGGTGCCCACCTGCAGAAAGGACCACGAAGAAGGTGAGGTGGTTCACCGGGTAAGGGCACTGGCCTCCAAACCTGACGAGTTGAGTTCCAGGACCTGAACCCACATGCTGGAAGGGGGAAAATGATTCTTCTCTAACCTTCACACGCAGGAGGTGGCAAGTGAGCCTCGCTCTCCATAAACATTTTTAAAAGGACAAAACCCAAAGGAAAGCTACCATTCTCAAGTCATTTACGCTTACCGTCCCTGGGAGAGAAGCTCTGGTGGAGCCAGGAAGCCTCCCTCTCCTAGCTGATTGGGAAACACAGTTAGGTCAACCAGCTCAACTTCGGCGACGGTCCTGCTCCCACGCCACCTCTCCAATGTAGTGCGACCAGCAGATGCGGCCTCCAACCCGTCCATCTTTCCACTAGAGTCCTTGAAAGGCTCTACCGGCCTGCACAGCCTCCCACCGCTCTAAACGCAAACTCCCCTGAAGCCTTTCTGCGTGGGATGCCACAGCAGAAGGGTGCCGTCTTATTAATGAACAGCAGGGGTCACGAAGCTGCAGCACCACGGCAGTCTGGTCCCCAGAGGGACGACAGCTGAGCATGGACTAGTTGTTCCACTTCGTGGACACCCCGGGAAGAAGCTACAAGACTCACACCCAGTCGCGCACCTCCGGGAGCTGAACTTACGTAGAGGTCGTTAAACTGGGCATCGTAGAAGTGTAGGGGTACTGCCAGCTTCACGGCGGCTGAGCTTTCGTCGTCGCCCTCTAGTAGCAGCTGGTCTCCCCGCGACTCTCCGTAAGGGAAGAGCTCATCGGGACGCAGAGCCCCGACTCGCGACAGCAGGAGCAGGAGCAGCAGCGACAACAGCGATGGCGGTGCTAGCCGCCTGGCAATGGGGTCCTGAGACATGCTCGCTCCTCCCGGGCTCTGCCCTTCACTCACCGCTTCTCTGCGGCCCGCACTGCTTGCCAGTCTCCAACCTGGACCTCTCTAGTCCGCACTGCGGGCCCGCCCAGCGCGCTGATTGGCTATGACTCTTAAACATTGGCCAATCAGCAACTCTGAGAAAGTTTGCCAGCTGCCACTACATCTGGTTCTCATTAGGTTTTCTGAGACTGCGGTAGTTCGCTGGAGCGTAGGGCCTGGGAAGGTGAGGCTGCTGGCCCGTTGCTCCTAGGCTTTTCCCCCATCCTCCAGTTTGGGTTACCACTCCGCAGGAGGTGACTTCACGCCCTGGCGGGACCCCTGGTGCTAGTGCAGCTGCAGGCTGGAACGACTCTGCGCTCTTGACTGGCAGAGCAAGGGAGCCTGATGGAGTTACACCCTGGGGTTCGCGCCCTGTGCTAGGGTCCGGGTTCCCCTCTTGCTAGAGGTCAGGCCCTCGGATAAAGATTCAAAGGAGCTTTGTCTCTATCCCGTGACAGCCCCGCCCCACCCAAACTTCCTGCTGAGAAGCGTGTCTTTGTGAAAGGCTGACTCCCAAGTTCCATCCAAGCACTGCCTAGCGCTGGGATGACTCTACCACCCTCTGAAATGTCCTCCCCAGTTGTTTGCCTTCCCTGGGGAAAACTGCCCAGGGCAGACGGTAAATCCCACTGTGTCTGTGAACCCCTCGGATTGTTGCCTGGAGTGACGCGGCCTGGCGCCAGGCAGGGCGGGTCAATTAAGTGTCCTCTCACTTCCACCCCAAGGCTCCAAGTATAGGAATTGTCCTAGCAGGAGGCCACAGAATAGGTAACCCGAGCTGCACCGCAGGTCTAGAAACCTGGAAAGCAGCTGCGCCCGGTGTAAACATCCCCTCTGGGAAGCCTCGGGAGCC
>NW_004949119.1:752638-754711 GCF_000317375.1 Microtus ochrogaster | reverse complement strand
CTCTCTCTCTCTCTCTCTCTCTCTCTCTCTCTCTCTCTCCTCTGCCCCGCCCCCTTAAAAGCCAAGGTAGTTTAAAAGACAAAGGTGGGGGGGGTCCTCAGAAAACAGCTTTCTCTTTTGTGTTTATCCCAGCTAAGTAATTCTTTAAGACTCAAGGGGTCAAATACTAAAATCCGTTAGGACAACAGACTGTAAGATTCAGAATCAACACAACAGAAAAGGCCCCAAAGCAGATTGTTTTCCTAAACTGGAGAGGGACTATATTTGCTCTTAGCAAAACAAAACAAAACTTACAGTTGCACGTATTTTTTCTCATTTTTTTTTCTGGGATCAAGTATTTACATTTTGTTGAGGATAAAATGATGTATCAAAGACGTGAGATGATTTGACTTCTCCAAGGTCACCTTCAGTTACTCTCCCATCCCCCACAAATTCCTACTTTGGCCTGTGATCTCTTGATTCAGCATAACAGCAGCCAACATTGATTGGTGGTCTGTCCTACAAATTCTCAGTGAGGCAAAGTCCAAGAAGGAATCCCCACATGCTGATTTTGTAGTATTCACTCTTTTGTACAAGCCCTTTCCTGGAATGGGGGGCTAGCCTGTGCCTTCTAACCAACCGAATGTAGCCATAGTGAGAGAATTCACTTTAGTGACCCTTCTGTCTTGCCAGCCAACACCGACGTCTCCACTGATTCTGAGGAAGCCAAACACTGAATTCGGAAGGCAATATAAAGCAAAGAACTTGGGACAGCCTCTACTGCCTTGGGTACAGCCTTGTGAGAGACCCTGAAGCACAGGCCTCATTTAAGCTGACCCAGATTCCTGATCCATAAGAACTCTGAGACTTACTAAATATGTATTGTTTCAAGCCTTTACATTTAAGAAAGAGTGCTGTACAGCACTAGATTACAGAATCAACTAGACATTGTGCTGAGGAAACTAAGCTTGGAGAGTTGTTTTAAACAATGATTATTACCACTTGACAGGTGTGTATCAGAGCTTAAATTTGAACCCAGTTTTGTCTAATCTCTAATCATATGGATGCAATGGCACTATTACTTTTGCAAAGTAACTAGGGTTACTTCTCTTGATTCATCTCTGGGTATGGCCACCACCTCTCAAATGCCACCTTCTATATTTCATGATATAGAATAACTCACATGCTAGTTCCCTTCCCTACAGTGAGCTTTCCCAATCAGGCTGGTCTCGAACTCACAGAGATTCGCCTGCTTCTGCCTCCCGAGTGCTGGGATTAAAGGCGTGTGCCACCACCGCCCGGCCTCCCAATCAGTCTTTAAATAACACTTTGCATCCTTTAAGAAGCTTTCCTGGAAAACACAGACTGATTTAGAGGTCTCTTCTTGCATAGCACCTGCCCTGGGTTTGACATGGTGGCATCTCATCCCATACATCTCTGCTGTGATCCCTTTAGCAACAGTCAGTGTGTTTTGGGAGCAGGGATTTTGTCAGAGCTTGTAACAATGCACTCCACAAACACAAATTCCAGAAGTCTTTGTACAGTGAGTGAAGTAAAGCAAGGCATCCTGGGACCAGGACCCAGGTCTGCTGATTCAGAACTTTCTTTCCCCTCTGCCACCTTTTTTACTAATCAGGTCTAGTTTGTAATCCTCTTTACCAGGCTGCTTAGCACCACTGTTCTCCAGTTTTCTTCATTTTTTTATTCATTCATCCAATATGCCTGCGAGCTTACCATGACAGGTAAGATATGAAGGCTCTCATTGTAATGGTCTGTCCTGACCCTTTAAGAGACAAGCCCTGCCCACTTCCTCCCTGATTGACTGAAGCAATCAGATTTTCCTTCTGCTTTCAGCCTGAGTTCCTTCCTTCCCTTCTCTCTCCTGAAGAGGCAGCTTCTGCCTCTCTCCCTTCTCCCCACTTCTCCCCTTACACCTATCTCCCTCTCTCTCCCTCTCTCCCTCTATCTCCCTCTCTCTCTCTGTCTCTCTCTTTCTGTCTCTCTCTCTCTCTGTCTGTCTCTGTCTCTGTCTCTCTCTCTCTCTCTCTCCCTCTTTCCCTCTCTCCCTCTATCTCCCTCTCTCTCTCTGTCTCT
>NW_004949119.1:746752-752538 GCF_000317375.1 Microtus ochrogaster | reverse complement strand
TCTCTCTCTCTCTCTCTCTCTCCTCTTCTCCCTTTCCCATCTATAGCCCACTAAATGCCTAATAGGTCTCTGTCTCTTACCCGCTGCCTGGCTCCCTGCCTGGGACCTGACTGCCTTTGTGCCCTGCCATGATCTCATGCCTGCTGCCCACTGCTGCCCATGGCTGCCACTGGGGGACCTGCAGTATTTTATTTTTACCATAACATTTTGTGCTTGTGACTTAGTCAGGCCCTTTCCACATTCCCTCCAGCCTGCAAGCAGGCCAGCTGAGGATGCCTGGAACCCTGGGTTCAGGAACCAGGTTTCTTTTACAACAGCTCTGCATTCTATCTGCCTGAACACCAACCTCTATACGCACCAGTGGCTTCGGTGGTGAGTTTTTCCCTTTCAGCCCCCAACCACAACCTTCACAGCTATGGCTGAGCCCTTCGTTGACATTCATCTCTGGTTGCTTTCCATAGCTAAAGACATGACTGGACTAAGCGGGTTGGTCTTCCCATGCTAGCACTGCACATGCTGTGTGGTGCTTTAGATTTGGGGCCCAGGTCCCTCGGATTTTTCTTTCTCCTTTCTTTTTTTCTTTTCTCTTCTTTTCTTTTAGATTGCTTGTAAGTGGTCCCTGCTGTGAGAGACAGTTCAAAGCGACCTCTAGCCTCTGGCTTCCTAGTCGCCTGGACCTGGAGCCATTTAGGCTTCATCCACACCCTGCCTGTAGAGAGGCGACGTCCTTCTGTAGGCCCTGCTGGGTTTGTTTGCTGTTTTCATTTCCAGCTATGGTATAAACCCTCAAACTATCAGCCACCCGCCTGTGAATGTTCTGCCAGTGTCCCACTGGCTCCGCTTTTCCTCAAACTATCCCTGCCACTGCTACTGCTGGTCTCACAGAAACTGACAAGATTAGCCGGATCCATGAGGCAACTGCTTTCAGTTCTAGCCTTTGTTCCCCACCGTGGCTTGTGGCATGGTGGGTCAGCAACAGGGCAGATCACGCCTCTAGGTCTCTCTTGTTATTGTGTTTACAACTCCTGCAGCTCAAAAAAAATGTGGCTTTTCCATATAACATGTGGCCACTGCTATTTTGACTATGGTCAGGTGAACTTACTGCCATCTTAACTGAGGTCAGGTGACTTCACTGCCATCTTAACTGAGAGCCAGGTCAGGTGACCAAGTCCCGCCGTGTTTACTAAGGTATACTCTGGTTTACCCCAGGTTGTGGCCAGCACCCACCCTTCTCAGGTTCCCCCCAAAGATGATGCCCACAAATAAGCAGGAAGCAACCTTGAGAATCCGCCATCCCAATTTCTTTAACCTGTTGTGCCTAACCTCTCACCTTTTTATTATACAAAAGAGATGAGAATGTCATGATCTGTCTTGTCCCTGTAAGAGACAACCCTGCCCACTCCCTCCCCCATGCACTGAGGCAAGTAGATCTTCCTTCTGCTTCCCTCCTGAGTTTCTTCCTTTTTTGTCTTTCTCGTGAAGAGGCAGCTTCTGCCTCTCTCCCTTCTCCTTACTTCTCCCCTTTCTCCTGCTTCCCTTCTTCTCCCTCTCTCCCCTTCCCCCTTTCCCTTTCCCTTTCTCTCCATGGCATGCCTAATAGGTCTCTGTCTCTCACCTGCCACATGGCTCCCTGCCTGGGACCCACTGGCCCTTGTGGCCTGCTGCTGCACCCCTCAGAGAACCTCAGTGTTTTGTTTTTACCATAACACTCATGACTTGGCCCTTGGCCCTACAAGCTCATGATCATTATCAGGTTCAGAAAAAAGAGCACAAGTACAACATTCCATGCATACACCAGCAATATGGGCAAACCTGACCTTAGAAACTAAAGATAGCACTAGCTTTGAATCTAATGCAATCTGAGCACCAGGAAGTGGATCTAGGAGAGAAATGGCTGAAATGAACAGCCCTATTTTCCTGAATTCTTAAAATATGAGGCTTTGGACAACTGTGCTTAAACAGACATTCCTTAGAGCTTTTATTCAATTTATTTTTTCAAACAACTTTGGCACTGAAAGAGAGTGGGTTCTCCTTTTTAAAAGGTTACTTTGTATGTTGGGGAAAAGAAAAAGTGTTATAGTTGTTTCACTAGTCAGAGAAGAAGGAAAAATGCTTCTCTTGTATCACTCCCTTTGCAAGGGTAGAATTTCCATGACCTCCCCAGCTGGCTGAAGAGGTAGAGGCCCCTTCAAACTGAAGTTGTAAAGAACTCCTGTAGAAATGTTTAGCCTTCTTGGGTTGGATTCTTACAGTAGACTGAACACTGTTGGAGAATGGAGATTATTTTGTCTGCTTCAAGTTAGGGATTGTACTAATACCATGCTTTCCCTACAGATCTCCAGTAACTTTCCCAGTTGTTTTTTTTTTTTTAATGGTTGCATTTCTGTTATGAACATCAAGACCTCGAGAATGATGATACTTCCTGTTATTTTGATCAGGAAAATAAAAGCACATTCGCTCCTCAATGTGTGGATAGATGCAAGTACTCAAGAGCATACTCAATGCATAGCCAGGTAAGCATGTTCTATGTATAGTCAGATGAGCATGCTCTGTGCATAGTCAGATGTCAGATGAACATAGTCCACACATAGACAGACAAACATGTTCTATGTATAGATAGTCAGATGAGCACATACCATGCATACTCAGATGAGCATGCTTTCTGCATAGCCAGATGAGCATGCTCCATGTATGGTCAGATGAGCATACTCTATATATAGCCCAGTTCTTGTAGCAATCAGGGATTCTTTGCATAACTTTACTACCCATTTTATTCCAAGGTGGGTGTGCTAGTTTGTGAAAAAATAGAAGTGGGCAAAGTGCCATGTTTTCCCAGACTCGGGATCAAAGGAAATTATGTTGGGTTTAAGAAATACCATGGAGTAAAAAAGTATTTGATGTAAATGTACAGTGTATAAAGACTCTGAGTCTTACAATCTTGTCATCTGTTACTGAAGATGTAGATTTTAAATACAGGGAGAATTGGTGTGGGGCCTTGTTGGTATTTCTGGCCCTGCTGGGATCTCTTTCTAGAAATTCTCTGCTCCCTTGACTTCTTTCGCCGTATCCTTATAGAGTATTCCTTAAGGTTTTCATCTTCTGCCTTCAGTGTCCAGAAGTATGTCATTATAGTAGCCTACTACTCTTCCCTTCCCATGCCATCCTTGAGTGTCCAGACTCTTCTAATGGTCCTGAGTCTTCTGAGATGCCTCCTGATCACCACGTCAGAAGGAACTGGATCAGAGTGTCTAAGTTCCGAGTTTTCTGTAAAGGCAATAGACATTTATTTATTATTTATTTATTTGGTTACCATTATCCCACTGCAGGTCCTCATTGTCTTTCACCTGCTAGCTTTGGTGGAATAAATGACAGCTTGACTTGTTCATTGCTTCTTTCCAACTTTCCACATCCATACCTTTCATAGAAGGAGAATTATTGCTTGCCTAGCTTCTTTTACAGCCAAAGGAGATCATCTGGGATTGTATCTATTTAACTGCCAAAAATCTGCTGAGAGTCTGTTGGTCTGTGGAAGGGCCTTTAAAATTGATGATGAAGGAATCGTTGGCTCTTTCCCCACCCTTGTAACTCTAACACAAATGTAATGTGTTGAGCCCAACCAACCATCTTCTAATGGTAAGATGGTCGCTATGAGAATAGAGCATGACACAGCCAAAATGCAGAAAGCAGAATATCTGAACCAGGCACTCTCTGTCACCCAGTTGGCTTAAGCTACTGTTACATGGAACAGTTTCCACTTTTCACACACTCTACCCCTAAATCTGTGTTCTATGTGAATTTTAAACAAATCTGTCTATGACGTATCTTTGTCTTGCATGCTTGGGTGAAACTTCAGCATGCTCAGGGAAACGGATGCTGTCCTTCAGTCCCAGGAAGAGATTTATCACCTCTGTCATAGCCTGTTCTTTTCGGCCCATCCACCAAAACAGCCGGGGCCTGGTGTGCCTTGGTGGATGATCTTCTTTGCCATTCCCACCTCCAGATGTTACACAGAAAAATCTCCTATTTTTCAATGCCTAATACTTGGGCATCTCTGCCTCAGCCTCCTACATAAAATATCCAGTTCTCTAGTTATGTGTTTCATTTCCACAGGCTACAGGACCTGGAGTGTATTTTTCACCTAAGGATATCCCTTTGTTGTCCCCCCACTTACCTCCTCCCCCTTCTCTCTCATTGTTTTCACATAGTGCTATGCCATTGTCCTCTCTCTAATGCTCTTCTCTACCTTCTATCTCTACTTCAGAATGCTTTTTCTTCTGATTACAGGATAAGAAAAGCGCCTTATAAATGTATTCCTTAATGGTGCTGCATGGTCATTGGAATACAGTCAGAGACACATAGTATCTTTTTGTCTTATGTTTCACAGACTTAGCACAGAACCTGCCAAGCAGAGCTGTTCATTAAGCTCTACTGCCATAAATAGAAAAAATACTACAAAGAAGGCTTTCTTAACACCCACAGCTTTTCCTGGATAATCCACTCCCTGATTCTCTGCATTCCTGTTACATTCTTGATTGTTATTAGGAGGAAAAAAAAATAGGACTGTGGAAGAAAGAAAAAATATGCAAACACACACAAATTATACATAATCGTATTACATCAGCCTCTATCTCCTCCATATAGATTTCATGTCCAGTCCTGGACTCCATGTTCCTTGGAGGTTTTACTTTTCACTTCCTTTAAGACCTTGCAGCTACCCTGTGAAGTATTCTGTAAACAAGGGCTGGTCAACTTCTGATGAGTTGAGTGATTGCCCAAAAGTGACATCAGTGTGAGCGGCCTGCATTGGGGAGTGAGAACAGCTATGTCTCCCGTTGTCTTTGGATTCTTTGTGCTGCTTTCCTAGATATGCTGCACTTCTCACCAAATCAGATCACCTCATTTCTGTTGCACTTGACCCGCTGGGCACCGGCACTTTCTCTTGAAGTTGGTACCTGAGGCAGAACTATGCTCCTGAAGCCAACAATAACAATAGCAAGTTTTAACTGAGCCTTCAGTAATATACAGGGTTCAGTCTGAGGGCTATTTGCTGTTTTATTCATCCAGTGAACATGCCCAGTTTTCAGATAAAGAAATGAAGTAGAGAGGGATTAAGTGGCTTCATCAAGAAAAGCAAGAGTGAAAAGCAAAATTCAAGCCCAATCTATCTGAATCTAGGATCTAGATGTCTAAACTTCCAAGGATTCAGACTTCTAAACTTCCTAACACTGACTGTGTTGCTGTGATCAGCCAGGGACCTTCCTCAAAAACATGGGCATCAGCAAAACCACTCATTCTGCTGGTCTGTAAAGGAATGTTCTTGTGTTCCCTATTAGTCATGAAGTTAAAATTATGCTCTCTTGACTGGATGTACCTTATAAACATTAGAAAACTGTAACTATCTGAATTCTGAGACTGAGAAATACAGCACTGTGTCCTTTAAAAGCCTACAATCAGCCAGGCAGTGGTGGCGCACACCTTTAATCCCAGCACTCGGGAGGCAGAGGCAGGCGGGTCTCCGGGTCTCCGTGAGTTCAAGGCCAGCCTGATCTACAAGAGCTAGTTCCAGGACAGCTAGGACTGTTACACAGAGAAACTCTGTCTCAAAAAACAAAACAATAAAAGCCTGCAATCTAGATTTATTGATGATATTGTTATAAATATCAAAAATGTATTATACGATAAACATTGCAAAATGTTTGCAATGTCTCACCACAACCTATGAGGTAAGAAAATTGAGATTCTGAAATTTTAAATGGCTTGCTGAGTCTTCAAAAACTAGCAGTAGC
>NW_004949119.1:736919-745592 GCF_000317375.1 Microtus ochrogaster | reverse complement strand
TTTATTTATTAAGGATTTCTGCCTCCTCCCCGCCACCGCCTCCCATTTCCCTCCCCCTCCCCCGATCAAGTCCCCCTCCCTCATCAGCTTGAAGAGCAATCAGGGTTCCCTGTCCTGTGGGAAGTCCAAGGACCGCCCACCTCCATTCAGGTCTAGTAAGGTGAATATCCAAACTGCCTAGGTTCCCCCCAAAGCCAGTATGTGCAGTAGGATCAAAAACCCATTGCCATTGTTCTTGAGTTCTCAGTAGTCCTCATTGTCCGCTATGTTCAGCACAAAATGTTTTATGTTGGGGCTGGTCCTTGAAAAATTGTATAAAAGTAAAGAAAGCTAGCAAGCAAGGATTCATGCATATATTCTCTCTCTACTCTTTACTATGGATATGTTTCCACCAAGTGCCTCAAGTTCCTGCCTCTATGATTTTCCTACAATGGTAGACTATTGCCAGAAATTATATGCCAAATAAACCCTATCTTAGTATTCTATTTCTGTGAGGAGACACCATGGCAAAAGTAACTCTTGTGAAAGAAAGTATTCAGTTGGGAGCTTGCTCACAGTTTTAGAGAGTTAGCCCATGATCATCATGGTGAGAATCAGACGGGTATGGTACTGAGCAGTAGCTATGAGCTTTCTCTTCTGATCTGCAGGGAGAGAGAGATACTAGGTCTACTATGGGCTTTAAAAAAAACCTCAAAGCCCAGTGACCACACTTCCTCCAATAAGGCTATACCTACTCCAACAAGGCCACATATCCTAATTTTTCCCAAATATTCAAATCCCTAGTGACTGAGCATTCAAACATATGAGCCTATGGGGGACATTCTCATCATAATCCCTTCTTCCCTAAACTGCTTTATGTCAGGATATTTTTATCACAGCAATATAAATGAAACTAGAACAGAAATTGGTACCAGGAGTTGGAATAAAAAATATATACATACACACTATATACATACATAAATACACACACAAACATATATACACACACACATACATATACACATACAAATACAGGAAGGTTATGGTGATATATTTGTGTGTCAAGTTGACAAGGGGGAGATTGTGATGGTTAATTTTGTTGTTGTTATTTGTTTTGGTTTTTTTGTTTTGTTTTGAAACAGGGTTTCTCTGCATAACAGTCCGGGCTATTATGGAACTCACTCTGTAGACCAAGCTGGTCTTAAACTCACAGAGATCCTCTTGTCTCTGCCTCCCAAGTGCTGGGATTAAAGATGTGCACCACCACATCCAGTTTGTGGTGGTTAGTTTTAACTGTCAACTTGACACAATCTAGAATCACCTAGAAAAGTGGTCTTAATGAAGAATTATCTAGATTAAGTTGGCCTGTGGTCAACTGTAGGGGATTATCTGGGTGTTAACTGAGGTGGAAAATGAAAGAGCTATGCACTTGAGAAAGACTCTCTGTGAGTTACAGAAGCTTCACTTCCCACTGCCAATGTGAGTGGGGAAAAGCTCTCCCCAGCATGTGAAGGTGCTCCTCATCACCAAGACACTACAACAGACCTCAAAGACAGTTTGCACTTGGACAAGAAGTGTAAATGAGAACCATTTAGTGAAACTTTTATCCTAAAATCAAGACCAAAGCTCAAATCAGTTCCATCAGAACTTCAGACATCAGTTGATTTTCAAATTCCCCAGATGATTCAGAGTATAGCCAAAGCTGAGAGCCACTGTTATATTGAAGCCTGATATAGAGGTTTTCTTTGGTCAAAGTATTAATTGATAGAATATAATTTCAAAATTTTTTCCAAGATAGTCCTTTTTAAAAGTTTATGATGGATGCAAAGCAGTAAGATTTAAATTAATTCTTTAAGAATCTGAGCAGAACTGATGAAATTTTCTGATCAAGAAAATATGATATTTGTCATACGTCATATGATGATTTTCAGCCTAGGTCTGATTCTGTAGAAGTCAATAAAAAAGATTCTCCATTTTGCTAATAATATTTTAACTGTTAGCACATATCTATGACCTACAGAGTGACCTCTGATGGGACTCACTTCATACTGGCATGTCAAGCACCACACTAATACGGCTTTCAATTTTAAATTTCCATTACATTAATTAATTATTTGTGTGTGTGTGTGTGTGTACATGTATAGATGAAGACGTCAAAGGACAACTGTGGGTGTTGGCTTGTTCTACAATGTGTGGTTCAGGAATCGACTCAAGTTGTTAGGCTTAGTAGCAAATGCTTTTACTTGCTGGCCCTCGATCTTTATAACAGATCTTCATGAGAAAAACTGATTTCACAGTTTTTTGGAAAGGTATATTCAAGTACATTACTATTTTAATGACTATTCCCATATTAATGTAAAAGGAAAAATCTCCCAAACATTAAGGATTGCACTAGGTGAATGTTTCAGTCAAATGGGTGTTCCCTCAATTAGGCTTTGAGAAACTGGAAATGGACATAAATCACACAGGAGAATAAAACTTGGACTAGATATTGGCACTTCACATTCACTGTGTTGATCACTAATGTGTTCGTGCCACTTTCCCTGCCCTTCCGTCACCTGCCTTTTGTTGTTTTCTGTTGCACCCACTGGAAATAGTGTTGTGACTTCATACTTTTCATTTCATTGGTGTTCAGTTACTTTACAAGGGCTTCAGATCCTAAATACTCAGAGACCCAGATTTATCCTATTTTATTCACTGAGACATTCCCAGTTCTAACACAAAAACTGCTCAAAAAATGTTGAATGAATGATGGTCACAGTCTTACTTTCCACAAGGTTCTCACCCCTTTCCATCTCACTGTCACTGCACAGCTGTGAGTCCTCAGGACCTTTCCTGTCATAAAGGCACAGTGTCTGCCTCATTCCAATCTCTCCCTCTTCATGAAGTCCATGTGGCCCAGTCTCTGTGAGTTCACATGCTGCTAACCACTTATTCTACAGATCTTCAGCCTTTGCCTTGCTTGAGGGTGCCCTTGCGCTAGCATTCAGGATATGTCTGAGAGAAAAGAGGTCAGAGGCCAGCCTTTGACAGCTATGAAGAACAAAGGGCGAGGTCAGTGTGGGGTATATGGCCTGTGCGCTTTCAGAGTATGGGAAGAAGTGGAGGTTATGTACATGAAAGAGGGTTAGAAGGGCAAAATGTCGCAGATGGGCACATTTAGTAGACATGCATGAAAACAACGCCAAGTCATCTTCTAAGAGGCAAAGTGTTTCAGCGTGTCATGACAGCTGCTCTTGTAGCAAGCTATCTCTGGACTGCCAACCCACAAATAATGACCCAGAGACTTATTAATTATGAAAGCCTGGCCTTTAGCTTACTTAGTCTTGCCGCAACTAGTTCTTATAACCTAACCCATATTTTTAAATCTATGCTCTGCTCCATGGCATTACCTCTCTTCCACCTTGCACCTCCTGTCTCCTCTCCAAGTTTGGCTGGCTACTCTACCTTTCTTCTTCCCAGAGTCCTCTCTGTTGGTGAAAGTTCCACTTAACTTCTTTCTTCCTAACTATTGGCTATTCAGATCTTTATTAAAACAATCAGAAAGCACATTGGCAAAGATACATCTTTATAATGTAAACAAATATTCCACAACAAGCTGTCTCACTTTAGAAATACTTCTGCCAAAGATTTTGGTTCAAAATCTTATAAAATTATAACAATTTGTGCATTGGTAGAGGAGTTTGTGATCTATGATTTATTTACTTTTTATTTTATGTGTGTAAGTGGTTAGCTTGCACCACATGTATTCCTGGTGCTCCCAGAGGTCAGAAAATAGTATTGGATCTCTTGAAACTATAGTTACGATCATGAACTGTAATGCATACAGATGCTGGAAAACAAATCCCAGTCTCTTGGGGGAGGCCACTTAGCAGTAAGTGATCTTAACTACTGAATTTTCTCTCCAGCCCCGACCTAGTGATTTTTATGCACAACTCATCCCAACATTGTAGAGCGATGTGCATCAGTAACTCAGTGGGAACATCAGGTGATATGCTCAGAGCAACCCAGCTGGTCAGTGGCTGTAGTTGATGCATAGGAGCCATGACTCTTTGAAATTGCAAAGACCCCTTTCAGCAGCTCCTTGACACATTTGGAAACCATGATAAACAATTACAGACTCAAAGGAACAGAACACAGGACAAACTTCCAGCTGCTGGTATCTGGCAGGAAGAAAGAAGTGGTTTATGACAAGGGTAGACAATGGTAGGAGACACTTGGGAACCATAGCTCCATTAGCTTTGAATTTGAGTGTGTAATTGTCTGAAATGGCCAATTCATTAAGAAAATCTGGTATACCATAATCATTACTTAGGCTTCATTTTGAAGACATATTTACATGGAACAGCCGGTTTCTGCCTCTTTTATTTGCAAGACCTCATTTCTTAGGCATGAATCTTTAATAAGTCATGTGATTCTTCTGTAGAGAGTCTGAAAAAAGGATGCTGAGCCTTGGGCCAGCAGATCCCTTTATATTGTTACCTAGGGATCCCTTCCTCCTTCTCCCTTTTCCTCCTTCTGAATTGTTACTAGGGACCCCCTTTTCTCTTCTCTTTTCTCCCTCTGTATTGTTATTAGAGACCCCCTGTTTTCTTCTCCCTTTTCCTTGCTTTGTATTTAGGGCTCCCTTTCTCCTTTTCCCTTGCTCTGGTTTGCTCTTCTTGCTACTCTATACTCCACATGAATATAAAAGGAAAAATGCAACCCGAAACAACACTTTACTGCAGACATGCTAACAACCGAGGAGATCACTCTCAGAGACTCTGGTGTGGCTCTCCCAGTTATGCGTTTGAGCTTAAGCAGATACACTGAGTTCAGTCCAGAAATCTGTCAGAGGAGAAGTACCTTGCTCTGGCTGTGAAGTGCCTTTTTTTTTTTTTCAGAGTGTTTGTAGGTGGAAGAAGTTGAAGGACTGAACAATTTCAGTCATGATTGAACAATTTGACTAGTACCTAACTTTCCTTTTACCCCACCATCCTGACTCTGATCTCCAATCCTCCACAGTGTTTTTTTTTTCTTTTCCAGAACATCATATAAATGGGAGCATACAGTCTTTGACATCTGGCTTCTTTCACTTGGCATAATCCTTTGTCCTTCATTCATGGAGTTGCAAATAAGGGTGGCTTATTTTACTATATTGCCCCCAAGTATTGTACTACATGAATGTGTTACAGTTATCTGTTCATCAGTTGAAGGACATGAGCTGCTTCCCAGATGGCAATATTTGTGAATAAATCAGTTACAAATATTTATGTATGATTTTTGTGTGAAAAATAAGTATCTCTCTTTTCCAAGAAGTGGAATTGGGTCATTTACTAACTACATGTTTATTATTAACAAAACTTGCCTGAGTAACTGTACCGCCTTTACAGCCTCCAGTATTGTGTAGATGATTTGCTCTTGGTGCATCTGCTCCAGCATTGGGTGTACTCACTACTTTATCCTCCTGTCATGATTATAGGTATGGAACAGTATTGCATTGTGATTTTAACTTGTACTATTCTAATTGCAATAATTAAAGATGAATTGATGTTGAGACTATTATTATATGACTACTTGCTATCTCTACATCCAGATGTTTAAAACAGATGTTTAAAATAAAATGATTATTTTATTTCAAAGGTGATACATACCTGTTATACAAATTAAACGATAATGTATTGCTAGAGTCAGTAACCTATGCCTTTAATATCAGCACTCAGGAAGCTGAGCCCCAAGAATTGGGAGTTTGAGTTCAGTGTGGGCTACACAGTGAGTTCCATGCTGGTTCAGGAGACACTTTCTTACATAAACAAATAAAAGCTGGGTGGTGGTGGTGCACACCTTCAATTCCAGCACTTGGAAGGCAGAGGCCAGCTTGTTCTATAGCTTGAGTTCTAGGACAACCAGAGCTACAAAAGAAACGCTATCTCGAAAAGCAAACAGAAAGCAAAACAAACAAAAACAAGACAATAACCCAATGATAATAAGCTATAGAACTATTTTATAGAACATATAAGTTTCCCATAACCACTTTTTTTCAGGTTCTGGTTCTACCTACTGGTTAACAGATTCTCTTGTGTTTTATACACTAGTTTATATTTAAGCATATTTATTTATTTACTTTTATGCGTATGATTGTTTAGTTTGCATGTATGTTTGTGCACCACACATGTGCCTGGAGATCAGAAGAGGAAGTTGGATACCTTGAAAATGGAGGTAAGTCAGTTGTGAGCTGCCATGTGTGCTCTGGGAATTCAACTTGGGTCCTCCAGAAGAGCAGTAAATGCTCTTAACCTCTGAACCATCACTCTAACCCCAGTAGTATCTACTCCTTAAAAAAGTTTTTTTTCCAGTGATGGCATTCTTAAGAATATTTAAAAATCATTTCATAATAATCTCATATAAATTTTTATTTTAAAATGAATAGATCCAATCAATTTTTTCTGGTGACTTTGTAATATTTATTCAATAATCTATTTATTATATTTTAGTAGAGCATAAATTTACTATTTTTAAGTTGAAAAGTCACATTTTGACAATTCCATGGTTTAAAATAATAACAATTGTTCTTCTCATATATTCTAATGAAAATGTGGGGTTGGATCACTAAATGTCTCTCTCTCTCTTCCTGTCTCCTGTCTCAAGAGTATTTAATGTTTTGGTTGTCTAAGCAAATCTCTTGCAGCTGCAGCTGTTCAGTTCTCTATTCGTGCCAAGGACCCTTTGTTTATAGTAAGCACACCCAAAGAATTCTTCTTACACAAGTTGTACTACTTAAGCTCTTTTGCAAGTCACATCCACAGGGATGCAAAACCAGGCTCTTCTTTCTCAACATTCTTTATGGTCAGATGAAAATGAGAAGGATTTTATTTCTTGCACAGACATTCTTAACCCAAGAGTGCTTGTGGTTTCTGTGTAGCTATGAAGGGGAAAAACTTCCTTAGGCCTGTTTATGGATGCTCCCAATTCCATGCTACATGAGGACCCCACAAAAGGGCCTGAGCTATATTTAGTTCATCTGTTGAAATGTTAAAATCAGCAAAAATCAGAAAAGCCTAAGAAACAGGAGAAATTACTAGATCAAGCTCTGTGGAAGGACAGGAGTGCCAGGCCCATCTTCTCAGTGCATGGGAACAACTAGTTGGGACATCACTCACCCCTTGGTTTTTTTTTTTTTTTTTTTACAAACAAATAAGGTCTTGTTGTATAGCCCAAGATAGCCTCAAACTCTTGATCTTCTTTTTTTTTTAGCTTCTCAATTGTGTGGTTACAGGAATACACCTCCACACCACTCTTGTACGTTGCAGGCATGCTTTTCTTTCCTTCTCTTTTCTTCATGTATGGTGTAGGGGTAGGTGGGCACAGTGACAGTAGGTGTGGCTTTCCTCTTTTTTCTTTTTATCGAGAAAGGATCTCTCACTGGTCTAGAGCTCATAAGCCAGGCTGGCTGACAGAGAGTCTCTAAGGTCTATCTTTCAGTGTTGGAATTCAATCACATGCCATCACACCTGTTTGTCTGTCTTTCTTTTTGTTTTTGTTTTTCTAGGTGGATTGTTTGACGTGCCCTAGATATGCTTTTTTTCTTAAGATCTCTGAATTTTGTTTAATTATAAGGGCTAGAGAGAAGGCTCAACAGTTAAGAACACTTGTTGCTCTCGCAGAGGACCTGAATTCAGTTCCCACCATCCTCGAGGTAGTTCATAACCATCCCTAAGTGTAGTTTCAGGAGTCCAGACTCCCGCTTCTGGATTCCCATAGGCAACACACACACACACACACACACACACACACACACACAGAGAGAGAGAGAATAAATAAATATGTAAAATTCATACACATAAAATAAAATAATCTAAAAACACTTTTAAAAGTCAGAAAGTCAGTTATCATAAGCTGGATATACAGGTGCATGCTTTTACTCCCAGTATTTGGGAGGCAGAGGCAAGTAGGTCTCTGTGAATTTGAGCTCAGCCTGGTCTACATAGGGAGTTCCAGAACAGCCAGAGTTACATAGTCAAAACCTATTTCAAAATTAAAAAATTAATAATAATAAATTTAGTTATCTTTTCAGACCACCAAACTCAAAACTACATAGTTTTTAGTGCTGAAACTTCTGGTAGCTGACTGTGAACTAAAATCTGGTCGTTGTTTCTTTATCAGAAGTGTTTTACTAGACTATCCAGATTTTTGTTTTTTGTATTTATTATTTATAGACAGGGGTGGGATTCCTCTCTACATAGTCCTGGCTGTCCTGGATCTTGCTGTGTAGACCAGGTGGCCTCAAACTCAGAGATCTGCCTGCCTCTGCTTCCAGAGTGCCGGGATTAAAGGTGTGCGTCACTAAACCCATGGAAAATCCAGATTTTTTTGAAAATGTAAACACAGTCAAATATCCTGATGTTTGCTGTTGCCAATACAGGGAACTAGTGCTTCTTGTTGTTATCATATAGGGAAACCAACATCTATCACTTGACTAAAATTACTTCTTCCCAGTCCTTTATTTCCCCTCAGTGCCTTCTCTAAAGTTCATCATCTCTGAGGCTGAAGTGAGAGACACTTCACTTGTTTGTTTGTTTGTTTGTTTTTTTGGTTTTTCGAGACAGGGTTTTTCTGTGGCTTTGGAGCCTGTCCTGGATCTAGCTCTTGTAGACCAGGCTGGTCTCAAACTCACAGAGATCCGCCTGCCTCTGCCTCCCGAGTGCTGGGATTAAA
>NW_004949119.1:734714-735934 GCF_000317375.1 Microtus ochrogaster | reverse complement strand
CAAGCAGCTTCTTTATTTAATTAACCAATGACCTTCCTCCATCATCTCATCAGCTTTTAAATCTAAACCTGGCTTCTTATGTTGGAGATTACTCAATGTTTGGCAACAATAAAAGATTTGAGCATTTTGCACAGTGTTGTATGTCATATTGCCAAGACTAAGGAGCCCGCAGTGAAGCACTTGGGTTTAAAGATAAGACTACTGAGTGCTATAAATGGAGCGTTTTCTATAGCTCTCTGCTGTCATGGAAACACAGTGGTCTCATTACAGACAACAAAGGCTTTTAATATTTATTATCTGACCCTTGTGCCTCAGCATATAAGTGTCAAATCCATACAGCTCTGGATTTCATTTTGTTGAAATGTCTGGTTTCAAAAACTGCTGTTTGAATTGCTGAATTAACTTTCTTAAGAAAAATCATCAATGACTTTTGGCAATCATGCAATGAATTATCCAACAGTTTCTGAAATGGCTCTAAACATACTTTTGCTGTTGTCAGCTAGTATTTATTCAAATCAATATTCTTAATATTATAAAGTCAAAACCTATCAATTCTGAAAAATGTAGAAATAATGAAAAATAATGAAAAAATTTAATATTGTTCAGCAATATTAAATGTTCACACGGGATTTTAATTCTTTATGTAAGAATAAAAAAGCACACAATCTCATTAGCATGCAAATTTGCTTTTCTTTAATAATTGGTGAAGATATATGTATAAAACTAAAGCTTTGCTTTAAAAATACATTATTATTCATCATCAGTAAATGTTTGATTTGTATAACTTTTATACATGTGTATGTTCAAATTCATGTAAAAGTTTCTAAAAGAGCTGGAGAGCTGGGCAGTAAGTGGTGGCACACACCTTTAATCCCAGTACTCTGGAAGCAGAAGAAGGCAGGTCTCTGTGAGGTAAAGGTCAGCCTGGTTTATGGAGTAAGTTCCAGGACAGGCTATAAAGCTACACAGAGAAACCCTGTCTCAAAAATCCAACTGCCCCCAAAAATGTTTCTCAAAGAAAAGGGTTGCAAGCAGGGAAGTTTAAGAATCACTGAGCTGCACCACTTCCCTTAGCTGCTGAGACTCCAGCTTCTTGCCCATACTTGGAATACATATGTAATGCAGGGACTGCCACAAGTCAGGCACAGCAGTCCAGGCTATAAACCCAACACTGGGAAGGAGGCAGAGACAGAAAGACTGCAAGCTTGAAGGGTTGAGAT
>NW_004949119.1:729768-733154 GCF_000317375.1 Microtus ochrogaster | reverse complement strand
TGCTGAGGATTAGGTGGCTAGCAGGTGTCTTCACTGATCACTTTCCACTTTATCTTTTGAGACAGGTTCTCTTGAAGAACCCAGTGCTTTCAGATTGACTAGACTGATCGGCCAGTCAGCTTTGGGTATCCACTGGACTCTGATTCCCTGTGCTAAAGTTGCAGATGTATATGAGTACGGCCTGCCTTTTAAAAAATAGGTTCTGGGATCTGAACTAGGGTGCTCATGTTTGTGAAGCAGGCACTTTACAGGCTAAGCATCTACTATAGAATTTCTCTGGTACACTGTTGTACAATGGTTTACCCTAAGATTGAAACATTTAGTCCTGCATGGAAACTCCTTAAGTAGGTAGGCAAACAACTCAAAATAGCTTCAGAAGTCCCTGAAATTGACCACACTCACAAGGTCCCTTGCTGCCAGAGTAAGCATTAAAGGCTATATAAGAGTCTCATTCTGCTGGGAGTCAAGCTTCCAAAAAGACTCTCATACCAGCTGAGTTGCAAAGACTCTGAGAGGAGAAACGCTGCAAAGAAGACTCCCAGACCACACCAGATGTCTGGAGGACTCTAAGACCGGAGCCACTTGGAAATGACTTGCTCCAACCTGCTATGCAGCTGACAGGCTAGCTTTTATGAGACCATGCTGGGGTGGGCCTTGGTAATACAACTGTCTTTGAGTATATTCTTCTTCTGTAAGTAACCCCTCACCCATATTCCTGTAAATAACCCCACTAAAACTTATTGGTTGACCAAGGAAGACTTTGGTGGCACATATACTTTGGTCTGTTATGGGTTCCTTTTCTGAGATGAGTAGATGTATTGATGTGGAATTCCCCTCTGTATGCTGTGAATATGTTTTATTACTATTGGTTAATAAAGAACTGCTTCAGCCTACGGCAGGGCAGAACAGAGCTAGATGGAAAAACTAAACTGAATGCTGGGAGAAAGAAGGTGGTGTCAGAGAGATGCCATGTAGCTGCTTAAGGAAAAAGATACCCACAGGAGCATGCAGGAAACTTGCCAGTAGGCTATGACCTCATGATGGTGCACAGATTAATAGAGATGGGTTAATTTAAGATATAAGAGCTAGCTATCAATATGCTTAAGTGATTGGCCTGGCAGTGTTTTAATTAATACAGTTCTGTGTGATTATTTCAGGTCTGGGTGGCTGGGAATGAACAAGCAGTTTCCTCCAACAGCTGTATGTATTATATCTCCCCAGAAAAAGTTTTGTTGGGGTACAACATAATTGTACCCTAACAGACACAATTTTGCACAATTTTTTTGCAACTCTGAAGGGAAAGGTATCCTGGAAGTCAAGAGCCACATAAAGTTACACTGCAAAAAAAACCTCACACAAGAGATTTTTTGGAGAGACAAGAGAGTGGTTGCCTCTGCTCTGTGAAGAGCAGCAGGGTACTTGAACTGGAGACAGGCTTATTTAGAGTTTCTTGGGGGTGGATTTTCCAGAATGGAAATGTCCAGGGTGGGGATTGGTGGGATTTCAAATCCTGAGCTTGGGGCAAGCCCAGGGTTTGGTGGGATTTTTGAGCTCAGGGATTGGTGTGTTTTTCAAACCTAGAAGTGAGCTTGAACTTTTACCCTACATGAGGATCAAGATTGTTGGTAAGCAGCGACAGAGGTTGCACAGCCTCTGTTGTGTGTAGTCAGGAATGCATCTGAGGCTCAGATGGTGGTCAAGCAGGAGCTTGTTTGTGTAAAGTGAGCTCTTCTTTGTGTATCCTGTGTTAGCCTCTGATTTGGCAAGTAAGTTAGATAGTGTAAAGGAGCAATTGCAGAAAGAAAGGGAGCTATAGCCAGCATCCTGTGTTAGCCTCAGATTTGGCAAGTAAATTAGAAAAACTAGAAGATGAACAAGAGATAATAAAGACAATAGAAGACATTTCTCAAGTCTGACTTTTAGTAGAAAAAGAGGGGACAACTGTGGTCCTCCATACAGATGGGGGCCTTTACAATGGTCCAGTTCAAGAAACCAGTGTGATCAGGAAATACTCAGCAACCAAACTGCTAGAATTAGGGAAGACTTTAAACAAGCAGTTAAAGAGCCTGTCATAGCCTGGCCTGTGAGGCTGTGGGACGTGGGAGTGGACAGACCCAGTCTGGCTGTGGAGGCAGGAAAACTGATTAGTATAACAGGCACAGGCTGCATAACCTGTGTCTTCTGTACTATCTTGCAACTCCTCATATATGTCCAGGAATGGAGGACTGTAGATGAGGAAAGGCACTATTGGGGGAACTAGGAATAAGGAATTCCATGTTTGAACCCAAGTTCACTCAGTCATATAGAACTGTGTTCACAGAGGAGTTAAAGAAAACGATGATCCAGCTGGGACCGCAAGGCTGGTGTGGAGCTTTAGCAGCTTTGCTGAGCCCATTGGGGGGGCAAGACCTTTATAAAGTAGGAAAGGCTTTGACCAGCACGCCAAGAGTATCCATAAGTGGGAGAGAAGCCTAGAGGAGATAAGAAAAAGGTGAAACAGAGGAAGAAGTTTATTTGAGTTCCTCAAAGACAAATGTGGCAAGATTTAGCTGGAGTTCCTAAGGGATAAAATTGATAGAAAGCTGAACTGTGTGCTAAGGGGCTTCTGGGGGCTTCAAAGCCTGAGGAGCAATTCACAGAACACATCCGTGATAGCAGAATACAGGTCAAGCCTGTCCCTGGAGTGGGTTGTTATCACCCCACACTGAGGAGCTTATTTTCCTCCAGGAAAAGTTTATGCTTGGAATTTGCCCAGTCAGGACCCCCTCTCCAAACAGCCAGGCAGAGAATTCAGAGGCAACAGCTACAGCTACATTCACAGTTCCACCCCAGGGCCACTCTGACTTATGGGGCCAGCAGGTGCATCAGGGGAGAACAATATCATGTTCCCCTTAAGCCCTGAGCAGGTCTGAGGAGATAAACTCAGGCTCTACTGAGAACAGATGACAGCAGACTTTCAGAGTGCTTCACCAAGGTTATCTTTGTAACCCAACTGTTTGTTATGGGATGGTGATCTGGGATGTAGCCTTCTGTCCATCTGTGGGGGGCAGTGGAGTGCTGTGTAACGGTTTTCTAGATTTGTACATTTCACCTGCAGAGAAGATCCTTAAGTATGAGGTAAACAACTCAAAATCGCTTCAGGAAGTTCCTGAAACTGACCAGATTCACTAGGCCCCTTCTTACCAGTGTAAGCATTAAAAGCTGAGAGTCCCTGTCAGCCAAAGGAATGCTCAGTTACAAAGAAGACTCTGAGAGGAGAGAAGCTGCAGAGAAATCTCTGAGCCCAGACCAGGTGCCTGGAAGAGGTTTAGACCAGAGTCACTTAGAAAGGATGCTCCATCTGCTATGCTTCCTGCAGACTGTGCAGTGTGCTCAAGATTCCCCAG
>NW_004949119.1:726716-728138 GCF_000317375.1 Microtus ochrogaster | reverse complement strand
CACAGAAACTTTAGAGTCATAGAATCTTGGTTGCTTACATGTCTGTTAGTTGGATATTCTAGTTTCATTTTTTTCTGCAACAAGTATGACCAAAAGGAACTTAGGAAGGGAAGGGTTTGTTTGCCTTACATTACTATGTCACAGTACATCATTAAGAGAAATCAAGTCAGGAATTTGAACCAGAATCCATAGCAGAATGCTGTTTGTTGGCTCACTCTCAGTACCATACCGAGCTAGCTTTATAATACAGTCTAGGCCCACCTGGCTAGGGATGGTGCCACTCACAGTGGACTGGACACTCCTGCATCAGTTAATACATGAGATAACCCTGGACAGACATACCCACAGGCTAATCTTATTTAGGCTATTTCTCTGTCCAGACTTTCCTCTCAGGTTAGGGTAAACCAGACATACTGGGCACAACTTTAGCTTTGGTATGGGGAGGTATGACACCTGTCCTCTCAAGGAGTTATGCTGGTCAGCCTCCTTATTGCAGTAACAGGGTAATACTCTTGCCCTTGGCTCCACTGGTTGTTCAAACATCTGAATCCTACTTTGTTTAGCAACCCAGATACTTCCACTCCATGCTTCTTGGATTATTACAGCTTTTAGCTCTCTGTAGTTCACAGCTCATTCAGAATCCAGCTGCAAGAATGGAGCTTGCCAAAAGTCTTATAATCCATCATTCTGCCAGAGATTAGAAACTGTCTTTGGCTCAAGTCTGTCCAGCAAGCCTGTCTGTAACAATATGTTTCCTTCTCTCTCTCAAGATATCTGTTGACCGGAAAATTACTATTTTAATATCAGGAATTCTGTGGACCCACTGGGATTTCCAGTTTCTTGTTTCCTGAAACAAATAATTGGCTAAGACCTATAGACAGAGACAGGCAAAGCACAAGGATTTATGAAGAAAGAATATATTCCTAAGGAAGGAAATGGGCTAAAGCACAGTTATGTTTAGAAGGCCAATGGCAATGGTACACGAAAGATGGAGGCCCAGTGGTGGGGTGGTTGGGTGGGTGGGGCAGGTGTGGGAATCATTTGCATAGTGCAGAGTTTCTCATACATGTTTTCTTATGTGTAGTTTATTGTGAGTCACCTATAGACACGACTGTCATTGAGCCTGTGCCCATAACCACAGACTGCTCTACAGAAGTGCCCAGCTTTCTTTATTGTCATTAAGGTTTTTTTGTCATTTTTTAAATTTTATTTTTTTATATTTTTTTTATTTCATTCAAAAAATTTCCACTTCCTCCCCTCCTCCCATTCCCCTCCTGCTCGCCCACTCATCCTCCTCCTTTCCCCTTTAGTCCTAAGAGAGAGCAGGGAACCCTGTCCTGTGGGAAGTGCAAGGCCCTCCCGGCTACATCCAGGCCTAGGAAGGTGTGCATCCAAATAGACTAGGCTACCAAAAAGCCAGTA
>NW_004949119.1:723523-724753 GCF_000317375.1 Microtus ochrogaster | reverse complement strand
CTACCCCTATTATTCTTAGGTTTGGTCTTTTCATGGTGTCCCATATTTCCTGGATGTTTTGTGTTAAGAATTTGTTGGATTTGCTGTTTTCTTTGATCAATGAGTTTATTTCCTGTATAGTATCTTCAGTGTCTGAGATTCTTTCTTCTATCTCTTGTATTGTATTGGTTATACTTATCTCTCTAGTTCCTGTTCATTTACCCAGATTTTCCATATCCAGCCACCCCTCAGTTTGTGTTTTATTCATTGGCTCCATTTCATTTTTCAAGTCTTGAACTGTTTCCATTACCTGTTTGATTGCCTTTTCTTGGTTTTCTTGGGTATCTTTGAGGGATTTATTCACTTCTTCAAACCTTTTTCTTAGTCTTCTCATCCATTTCTTTAAGGGAGATTTTTTTTTTACATCCTGTTTAAGGGTCTCTATCACTTTCATAATGTTATGTTTAAAGTTGATTTCTTCTCCTTCTTCTGTATTAGGGTGTTCAAGTCTTCCTGTTGCAAGTTTGCTGGATTCTGGTGTTATCATGTTGCTTTTCAGGTTGTCGGAGGAATTCTTTCATTGGCGCCTGCCATCTCTTCCTTCAAATGTGGTCAGGAGAGTCTTGGTGTCTTGGTCCAATCTTTGTTGTGGCTAACTGTGTACTTGGGGGTTTTTCTTGGTCTTTCCTCTCTTAGAACCCCTGAGCACTGGAGTTGTCTCTCAGATCCCCTCCACCCTGAATTAGGCTGTGGTGGTGGATCTAAGGACCCTGCAGATGAAAAGGAATGTTTGGGGGAAAGATGGGATGGGGTAACTAGAGAAAGCCAGTAGCCAGAGACACACCCACTGAATGGCCAAGAATCTGGAGGGAGCCTGTACTCCATTCTCAGGGCATCCGGCCAGCCTGGTGGACACACACTTACCCCTCCAGATGGACCTCCTGATATAGGAGCAGGGCCTCTTGCTGGCCAAGGACCTCACAGACAAAAGGATGACTTGGTAGGTGCAGACTTGGTGGAACAAAGAAACCCCTGTAGCACTAGCACTCACCACTGTGTCCCCAGATCCTCCTCCCTGAAGCAGGTTGAGTTTGGGGATCCTAGGACCCTGCAGGTGGAAAGGGGTGCTTGGGGGCAAGCTGCGATGGGATACAAAAGCCAGTAGCCGGGGAAAAGCCCCACTGAATGGCTAGAAAATTTAGGGGACTGGAGGGTCCCTGTACTCCATTCCCAGGTCATCTGGTCGGCCAG
>NW_004949119.1:708632-723308 GCF_000317375.1 Microtus ochrogaster | reverse complement strand
CCTACTCTATTCTCCCTCAACTTTTTCTGAGAGCTTTGGACCCAGAAATATTTGGGGGGAACTGAAGTGTGATGATATGCTGTTTTTATAATCATTTCCTTCATGTTGAAGGACATAGTCCCAGCCTGGGAGGAACCACAGGGTTCTCCTTATTTTATGGTAGAGTTGTTGAGGAAGCCCTGGACTCCTGGTATTGGAAGACTTTCAATCCCTGAATCACAGGAGTTTAGTCTGAAACTTCTGTACACTAGAGCACAAACTTTATAAGGAAATGGGTTAGAAATATAAGATCCAAAGAGTAACTGATTACATCAGTCAACAACCTTTAAAGGAGCAAGAACCAGGAAAGCCATGACCGTGGTGCAGATTCAAAGGTAAGTAGTGGGACAGAGATTTTGTTCAGTGGTAATAGCAACTACTGCTCTTACCGAGGACCCAAGTTTGGTTCCTAACATTCATGACAGACACCTAACAATCCTCTGTAACTCCAGTTCCAAGGATCTGTGGTAGTTTGGATGTAACGGGCTCCCATAATCTCATAGGGAGTGGCACTATTAAGAGGTGGCTTTGTTGAAGTGGGTGTTGCTTTGTTGGAGGTGCTCTGTCACTGTGGGCGTGGACTTTGCTATTTCCTCTGCTGATGATTCTGCCCAGTGTCTCAATTGACTCCCTGTTGTCTTCTGATCAAGAGGTAGCCAGCATCATGTCTACCTGCATGTTGCCGCGCTCCCCCCCCCCATGATGATAATGGACTGAAACTCTGGATTTTTTTTTTTTTGTAAGTGAGCCACTCTCAGTGAAATGTTTCCCTTGTAAGAGTTGCTACGGTCATGGTGTCTCTTCACATCAATAAAATCCCCAAGGCAGGATCCTATGCCCTCTTCTGCCTACCAAGGTTGCTACTCTCATGTGTACACAACACACATGTACACACACCTGCTCACACAAACACACTCATTTTTAAAATAAAAAATTATACCTTTCAAAATTTATTTTTTATATTGTATATGTTGAAGGACAGGTATATGCATGTTAATACAAGTTCTCATGCAGATCAGGAGAGGACATGATGTTCTCTGGAGTTATAGATGGTTATAGGTCACTCAGTGTGGCTGCTTGGAACTGAACTTGTGTCCTCTGCAAGAGCAATGCATTCTCTTAAGTGCTGAGCCATCTCTGCAGCCCTATCAATCATCCTCTACACCTTTTTTCTTTAGGGAAATAATATAAAATAGTAATGCATATTTTTTTGTATCAACGTTGCCCAAAGATGGAAACCAAGATATACAGCAAGGCAAATACTGCTGATGGATTTATTGTAATGATCTATTCTGTCTCTTTAAGAGACAAGTCATGTCCACTCCCTCCCCCATTTGATGAGAAAGGCTGATCTTCAGTTTGTAGCCCGACTCTCTCTCTTTACCCTCTCCTCAGAGAGGCAGCTTCTGCTTCTCCTTACTTCTCCCCTTCCCCTTCTGTTTGTCCCTTCTCTCTTCTCTGCTTTTCTCCCCTTCTCCCTTCCTCCCCCCTCCATAACCCACTGAATAAATATCCAACCTCACTCTGTATGGCACGCCTATCCATGTCTCTGTCTCTTGCCCGCTGCTGCGTGTCTCCCTGCCCTGGGCCATCCACCGCTAGGGGACTTGCAGCCATCCCTGCTTGAGACTGGCTGATCTCAGGGCCCCCTGCCTGTCCCTATATGGCCTGCTGCCAACGAGTGGGAACCTGAAGCATTTTTCCTGCCTGCCACTGCTGGGGATCCGCAACATTTTTTATTTTACCATTACACTTATAAATAAGTCTTATTTTTGCATTTTAAGTTACTCAATACAATTTTCTTGTTTGAGGACAAATTTCAAGCCTTTTTAGCCTTTTATCAGTTTTCAGGTATGAGCAGCCAGATCTTTGAGGAATTCTAGACACTGTGGAGAGTTATAAAGGAGAGCTTTTCCCTAGAGACTAACACTTTTAGCTCTTTTAGTCTCAGGGGGGCCATCCTCTATCAACCCCAAGAAAGTATATATGCCTCCAAAAGATATGTATATCCTTGACAAGGCTCATCAATCAGCATGGCATGTTTGCATTTATTATATGTATACATACATGCACAAATGTCATAACATGCACTTGGAGGACAGATCACGATTTAGAAAGCTGTCTTTCTCAGCTGGGTGGTGATGGCACACACCTTTAATCACAGCACTGGGGAGGCAGAAGCAGTTGGATCTCTGTGAGTTCAAGGCCAGCCTAGTCTACAGGGTGAGTTCCAGGACAGGCTCCAAAACTACAGAGAAACTCTGTCTCAATTGTCTTTTTCCTTCTACGATGTGGATCTCCTTAAAGAATTGGCTTTCTCCTTGTATGGTGTGGGTCCCAGGGATCAAACTCAACTCACCAGACTTGGTGACAAGCACCTTTGCCTGCTGAGCTATCTTGCCATCCCTACTGCCATCAATTGTAATCATCCTAACCATTGATGTTAAGAGTCTTGTTGGAGAAGTAAACCATGGCTCTAGGAATGTCTTTTAGCTTTTAAAGTGAGGATGTTTGTAGACAGAAGTTTCTGTCTCACCTGGTCCTGCAGCATTTCAGTCCCAAATAAACATATAGAGGCTTATATTAATTACAAACTGTTTGGCGTCTTAGCTCAGGTTTATTACTAACTAGCTCTTGTTAGCCATGTGGCTTGCCACCTTTTCTCAGTAAGGCATTCTTATCTTGTTTCCTCTGAGTCTGGCTGATGACTGTGTCTCTGCCTTTCCTCTTCCCAGAATTCCCCTAGTCTGGTTGCCCCACCTATACTTGCTGCCTAGCTACTGATCAATTGGCATTTTCTTAAACCGATACAAGTGACAAATCTTTACAGTGTACTAGAACAGCAATGTCCAATGTTTTGCCTTGCTATTGGGCCATATACGGGGCTGTCTTCAATACTGGAGCTGAGACAATATTTCATTTGATTTAGGGGACATTCCTATAAACACTTGTACACGCTCACTTATATTATTTTTTGTTGATATGCTTGTTTCTATATGAGGTTCTAGATTATTGATTAAGGCAGAGAATAAAGCCCAGTACTGGGATGAAAATACACATTTTTTTTTTCCTATTTTGACTTACCATGTCAAGAGTTATTCAAGGTGCCTCAACGGTTCTCTGGATATTTATTCAACAGGAAAACAGGCATTGGAGATGAAGGTCATCCTCTCTGTGTGACTTCTCTCTTCGTAAAAGGGGCAAAGCCAAGTTTTCCAGAACCCTGTTGAGGGCAGTTATTCTCCAGTGCCCTCTTTTCCCACAGCTGTGGTACACATTGATCTTCTAGATTCCTTTCTTCAGCCTGGGATTTCTGTGAGGTGGTGGACCATTATATCCTTGGGGAAATGTTTTAGGGCCAAGGCTTTCACTTTGGGCCTGTTCTTTACCTGTCATTCCTTCCCTGGGCCTTTAGGATGATGTTTGGTTCTTATTATTGATAACCCCCAAAACCAAATTTAAACATTAACTCAGAGGGTCTGTAGCTCATTTCCTTCTGATGATATGAGCAGACTGACTGGCAAAATAAGCATCTAAAGTAGCCAGATCTGATCTTGGGAAAATTTTTAAAATATTTTTTTTTACATTCTTATGTATTATGTGTATGTACATATGTGTGGACATGCACACACCATGGTGTGTATCTAAAGGTCAGGAGACAACTTGCAGGGTTTGGTTCTCTCCTTCCACCATGAGGGTTTCAGTGATCAGGTTCGTCATTAAACCTTTGTAAGCTAAGTTGTTCTACCAGGCTACAATATATCTTTTTAAAGAGGACAAAAGTTTTTCTTAATCTCTGCCCTCATTTTTTGTTCATCTCCATTCTTTTGGGTTACTTGCTTTGCATGAGATTGTTAAAGCAGAGGAGATTGTTAAAGCAGAGAGTGACATCTTAGATTACAGAAACAATAGAACCAACTTCCCCACCCCTGCAAGTTACAGCTTCACCAGGAGCAATCCTACCTGACAACCAGGCCACTCTTCAGAAAATAGGGTCTTCTTTGGACAATCTTGAAGAACCAGAATTGAGACAGTGATTAACTATGCCTCACCAAGATGTCCCAGTTATGCAAACCTCTTGCCCACTGTTTTAATTTTTTTTCTATTTGAAATAAAAAAAATCTATATTTAAATTGAGCATATCCCATGGGAAGTTTAGAAACACTGGTTTAAGGCCATAACTTTTCTATGTTTTCTTCTCCCAGACCTGGATTTGTAGCAATTACCTTTGTTGTTTCTTCTCCAATGAGATAAAAGTTTCTGCTTTGAGCATCTCTGAAGCTCTTTTTCTGTTTAAACCTGCTTGTACCCAAAGACAACCCTGAGGTCATCAGAAGTCTTAGCTTCTCCTTTGTGGCTACAGATATTAAGTTCTTCTCTTTGTTCTTTGCCATTATTCTATTTCTTCAGGACCACTGTGGGCTTCTGAAAACAGGATGTTTGCCTTAAAACTTAGTTACATTGTTAACTAAAAGGAATTTGGACTAGCTTACTAATTTTAGTTTATATGACCACTTATATATGAGCTAATTTGGTACCATGTAAATAACCTAAAGACAGAGGCATACATAGCAATACATATGCATCTATAGTTGTACATGAAGACAACTTTAAACATGGGGGGGCTGTGTTGATTTTATTTAGATGTATCATTTGCCAGGTTTTAAGACAGAATCTCTGAAGTATTCATCCAAACTCTGCACTTCAAAAACGCCACTCTAAAGAGCAACTAGGTACAAAGTTTAGATGGTTCCCAAAGGCAGAGCCTAACCCAGTTGTTGATAAGGTTCAAACAGAAGCCAGAAAGAAATAAAGAGTTCAAAACATGAGCTTCTTGTATAGACCTGCCTCTGGTTTAGAGATAAACAGTATAGCATCGAGCAGCTGAGGCAAACTCCATTATCTACTCTCTTCAGCTAGCTTATTGAGAAACAGGGCAGGATTCTTCCCCCATTTTTTGAATAACATTGATGCTCTTATCAGGCTTTCCAGGTTCTTGGGCAATTTTCTTCCCTTTGAGGAGGCGCTCTACATTCCCCACATGGGGATTCCCTATGGGTCCCTGTTTGTGTGTTGCAATCACAAGCAGCGGGCTTCTCAGGTCTGTACTGCGGGCAGATAGTCACTGGGATTGTGAGCAGGTAGTTGACCAGAATGTCTCCTTGCTTCTCTCACATCCTGCCTCTCCCTAAGGGTACAGCAAGTACTGAGGATCAAGTATAGGTTCTTTCATATGAGATCAGAGGCTTAAGTTAAAGTCTAACAGTTACTAGTAGTCCCAGTGGCTCCTCAGAGATGCTTTCTGGCTTATCCTAGCATTGCTGAAAGTTCAAGGTTTAAAAAATATGGATGTTAATTGTCCCCAAGGATTTTGGAGCCTCTCCTCAGAGGAACACTGTGTGTGTAGGAGCAGATGGATGACCGCAAAGCTCCTGGGTGCTCAGCAGGACCTCTATCCTTTTCTGATAACTTGAGATAGAAGGAGTATACAGAGGTGGTTTGGGGCTCTACAACTCGGGAGAAGACAGGTCATCTCTTGAACCCTGTTGATTGTGCTTTACTTTTGGAAAATGAGTTTTGGCTATAAATATAGGTCGTCTAGGATATCAGATATATCCGTCTTTCATCTTCCTTTGCCTATCCATTGTCCATCCAGATAGAGGGATAAAAATGCCTAGATATAAGGCATCTTGTGCTTTGTCCCTTGCTACCAGGTTCAGCTGCAGGATTGTGTTATAGTTCAAGCTTCCATCCTATAGTCTTCTTATATTGGAGCCAGAGCATGTCACAGTGTTTTTTTGTTTTAATTTATATATTTTTCATCTTTAGTATCAAAGTTATTCCAGTTCTTGAAGATGCACTGTTATAGGGACTCCAAAGGTACTGAATGTTGGAAGGGGAGTGGCAAGCCATCAAGGTGCTCTGGAACATGAATCGTGTCCCTTTCACCACATACAGAAACGATGGATCTGGGAATCCTCCAGTTCTGTCACACTACCACATGTCCCCAGTGAACCCGAGCAGAGCCCATAGGAGGTTTGGAAACAGTGGTTTGAGCCGGTGTTAGGACCTTTCTAAAGCTTTCTTCTTTTGGGACAGAATTTGAACCAGTCACCTTTATTGTCTCTCCTGCAATGAGATAGAAGTTCGTGCTGCAGGTGTCTCTGAAGCTATTTCTTTTTCCCTGCTAGAACAAAGTCTCCTCAGAAGCTCTCAAAGGCCCAAGCTTTTAGATTTGGCAGAGGAGAGGTTTGCCCACATGAATAGCTCTGGTCTTTTTTTAGACTACTGTCAAGTTTTAAAGTACAAATGGTCGTCCCTACAACCTCTGCTCTCCACCCCAGACCGCATGCTTGAGGAAGTGTCCTCCTACTGGGAAATACCAGACTGTCTATAGTGAGAGAGCAGAATGGGATATGATGAACAGGAAATCAACAGAGCACAGTGTCAGGACATACTGATAGGGATGCTCAAAACTAAATAAACAAGGAGTTTGACAATGGGGAAACAAGCACGATCAAACAGGAGTGCATAGAGGAGCTCAGGGAGGTGGTGGCGTGTGATGGAAATGGTGGCCAGACATACTCTGGGTCTGGGGTCATTGCAGCTTGACCTCTACTCAGAGTTGCCCAAAGGTACTTGATCAGGGCTCCAGACACTACCGTTGACTCTGGGGAGCTGGTGTCCACACAGCACCCATCAACTCTCTTCCTTTTCCATTGTCCTTGCAATCCTTGGGAAAATGAAGGGGGAGAAGGAGGGAGGAGGAAAGTAGGAGATGGAAGGAGCCAAGAGAGGCACTCTTATTGGAGAGAGAAGGAAGTGTTCTGAGCCCCTTGGCTGTTGTTAGCCCTTACTAGAAGCTGGTGGGTTGGTATCGTGTGATTGCAGTTTATCTTGACCCAGGAGTGTTTTTTTGTATCTAAGGAGGGCTAATTTCTAATCTTGAAGTGGCAAGTACCACCTGACTCATAACTGCCCAACCTATGTCAGCAACTTGGAGCTGTTCTTCTTAGGTGTTTCCAGCAGGAGTGAAAAGTTTAAAGAATAAATCTTATGGGGACAGAGATCAAGGGAGTTGGTGGAGGAGGAGATGGGGATACTTAAGCTAAGGACATTTGAAAAGGCCATATGGAAGCCTACTATTTAATAAGATTCCAAAATATACACAAAAGAAGCATAAATCTTACTCCTGGTTGTCTCACCAGCTGATATTGGTAAATATCAAGTTTTGGTGGACATCTGGTGAAGAATGTTAAAGAAACAGACATCCAAATTCTGAACATCAGATAATGCTACTAAAACTATGGTCAGAAGTCTAGAGCAGTCCTGGCTAAAGAACAGAACCCTCTCCTAAGCACTCAGTCACCTCTGTAGCTCTCAGAATAATGCCAGCTCTGACCTGGGTTACCTCTGTAGCTCTCAAAATAATGCCAACTCTGACCTGGGTTCACCTCTGTAGCTCTCAGAATAATGCCAACTCTGACCTGGGTTCTTTTTTTTTTTTTTTTGAGACAGGGTTGCCCTGTAGCTTTTGGAGCCTGTTCTGGAACTAGCTCTTGTAGACCAGGCTGGTCTCAAACTCACAGACATCCGTCTGCCTCTGCCTCCTGAGTGCTGGGATTAAAGGTGTGCGCCACCACTGCCCAGCTTGAGCTGGGTTCTTAAATGCAATGAATACAGCACACATCTAACAGGAACCTTTATGGTTGTGTGTGGTTTGTTTTGAGACAGGGACTCATCTGGGGTGCTGGGATTAAGGGCATGTACTGCTACACTCAGCATCTTTCTTTCTCTTTTCATTCGAGCAAGTTGTAGAGAGGAGTGAACCCATCCATGTTAGACATAGCCCATATACTGAATTATATCCAGTCCTCTATCTGTGAGTTAATTGCTTAGTTTGTAGTGTTAATTTCATGAAAGTCTACATATCAAAACTGAGGGGGACTAGAGAATGGCTCAGCAGTTAAGAATTTACTGCTCTTACAGAAGATCCAGGTTCCCTTCCCAGCATCACATCATAACAGCATGTAAGTCCAGTTCCAGAAGATCTGACTTCTAAGCTCTTCAGGTTCCTGCATGTTTGCAGGGCATATACATATATACAGGCACACAAACAAATACATAAAAACAAGCAAAACAGCTACCCAAGGCTGGAGAATGTAGTTATAGACTGTGCAGTTGATAGATGCTTACCTAGTATGCACAAAGCCCTGGGCTGAATCTTCAACCCTGTGTAAACATGGTAATGCTTGCCTGTTATTTCAGGTGGAGACAGAAGTATCAAAAGTTCAAGGTCACTCTTGGCTACATAGTCATTTCAAGGCCACCATGGTTCACAAAGTAAGACTATATATTAAAAGTATGGTTTAAATATGTGTAAATTTAATTAAGTATGTTTCAGTAAAATTGTAAGAGTAGCAAATATACCAGAGAGAAAAAGTCTTCTTATTTGATCATCATACCCCATAGTTCATTCTTACCATCTCTCAATCAGGAAAATGCCCAGCTCATCTGAGTCTCTTACCCATTGTACACATTGTTTTCCACAATTTGTTTTGGTTAGGGTTCTCCAGAGAAGCGGTGTTGATAGGATGAATAACCAGGGTGAGGGAGAGATAGAGAGAGATATGGAGAGATTTTGCAGGAATTAGGCCACATGATTTGGAGGCTGAGCAGCACATGCTGCTCTCTGAAATCTGGAGTATCAGATGAAACAGCTTTCTTTTTTTTTTCCATTCCTTTTCTGATGAAACAGCTTCATCTGCGTCCTCAGTTCAAGTCTAAAGACGAGAGATGGGAGTGCTGGCACCCCAGGGTAGGGGAAACATGCTCCTGCTCAGCCCAAGGACCCCCTCCTGCCGTTTTGTTTTGCTCAAGCCCTGAAGGGATTGGAAGGTCCACACTGGTGAGGGCATCTTCTTTGCTTGGTTTACTGATTCCCAACAGTACGTAGTCTGGAAATTTCCTCACAGAGCCACCCAGAAATAATGCTTTACCAGCTATCTAGGCATTTCTTAGCCCAGTCAGGCTGGCATATAAAACTTAACCGACCATGTTATTGTGACAGGCTGCTGGCTCTCCTCCAGGGAATTGCTGAGCTCATTCCCCAGCTTCGACAACAAACTGAGTGCCTGGGAAAGACAGAAGCCCAAGCCTCTGAGAAAATGAAGCCAACAGTGTTACCCCGTCAGGATGGGAAGATCCCTAATGATTGGAGTCTTCTAAACAGACCGATGAGGGTGCTTTATAGGGCCTCTAGGCTCTCCCCTTTCCTCTATTGTCCCTGTTTAGGTCTACCCTGCCTCCATGCCTTCTGTGGTGGTTTGAAAGAAAATGACTTCCATAGGCCAATAGAGAACGGCACTATTAGGGGATGCGGCCTTGTTGGAGTAGGTGTGGCTTTGTTGGAGTAGGTGTGGCTTTGTTGGAGGAGGTGTGACCTTGTTGGAGTAGGTGTGACCTTGTTGGAGTAGGTGTGACCTTGTTGGAGTAGGTGTGGCCTTGTTGGAGTAGGTGTGACCTTGTTGGAGTAGGTGTGGCCTTGTTGGAGTAGGTGTGGCCATGTTGGAGGAGGTGTGGCCTTGTTGGAGGAGGTGTGTCACTGGGGGCAGACTTTGAGGTCACAGATGCCCAAGCCTGGCTAATGTGACACAGTCTCTTCCTGTTGCCTGCCAATCTGGATGTAGAACTCTCAGCTACTTCTCCAGCACCATGCCTACCCATGTGCTGCAATGCTTCCTGTCATGATGACAATGGACTAAACCATCAGCCCCAATTAAATGTTTTTCTTTATAAGAGTTGCTGTGGTCATGCTGTTTCTCCACAGCAATAGGAACCCTAACTAAGACATGTTTCCACTATGTTGTTGCACAAATAATACAAACTCAGAGATAGATATTGGGGTTCAACCTGAAGATCTGAAAAGGAAAACACTGGTTCTTACCTCCACCTCAGTCTGAAAATGGCAATCCTGCTTCTAGGAATCTCAGAATGAGACTGTGTCTGAGAGATGTCTCCTCCCATTTTATAGGGCTGGGATTAAAGGTGTGCATCACTGGGATTAAAGTCATGCACTGCCTGGTTTCTATGGCAAGCTAGTGTGGCTACTGAGATTAAAGGTGTATGTCATTGCCGGCTTGCCAGTGTGGCTGTTTTACTTTCATGATACCCAGGCAAGCTTTATTAAAATACAAGTGAAATGCCACTACACTATGTCTTCTCTTGATGTCTTCTGGGAAAAGCCACCATCTCTAGAAGCCCATGTATTCTTCTTGTCTCCCCATGTCCCTCTGATTCTCCTTCATTGTCCTAGTTCTATGATTCATCATGAATCCTCAGACTAACTAGTTTATCAATTCAAGATTCTGACTAGAGTACAAAGAATGAGGAAAAACTAATCATCCAAAAAAAAATAGTATCCTGTATCAGTCTGACATAAGCAAGAGTCGTCTGAGAGGAGAGAAGCTCAATCGAGAAAATGCCCTCATAAGATGCAGGTATTTTCTCATTAGTGATTGATGGGGGAGGGATCAGTCTATTGTGGGTGGGGCCATACCCGGGATGGTAGCATGGGTTCTATAAGAGAGCAGGGTAGGCAAGCCAGCAAGCAACACTCCTCCATGGCCTCTGCATCAGCTTCTGCTTTCAGGTTCCTACCCTGTGTAAGTTTCTGTCTGTAACAAGAGGGTTTGCTTGTTGGGGTTTCTGTCCTACCCAGTTCTCACAGCTTGTAAGCCCCAAAGAAAACCACACAGAGGTCTTCATAAGTTATAAACTGATTGGCCCATTAGCTCAGGCTTCGTATTAGCTCTTACGACTTATATTAGCCCATTATTCTAGTATATGTTAGCCACATGGCTCAGTACCTTTTTCAGCGGGACAGATCATATCTTGCTTTTTCCATGGTCTGGGCAGGACTGGAGAAAGAGCTTCCTTCTTCCCAGAATACTCCTGTTCTTATTGCCCCACCCCTACTTCCTGTATGGTTGTCCCACCTATACTTCCTGCCTGGCTACTGGCCAATCAGCATTTATTTAAAACATAATTGACAGAATACAGAATTGTCCCACACCCTCTGTCCTGATTTCCTTCATTGATGTACAGTGTTGTGGAGGTGTAATTCAAATAAACCCTTTCTCTCCCAACTTACTTTCTTGTCATGGTGTTTGTATCACAGTGATAGTAACCCTGACTGAGACATATAGTATCTTTAGGGAAAGGGGTGCAGACATCCCTCACAAAGAAATAACCTGTGAATAAATGCTGAGAGGACAATTCTGACCTTGTAAAGTGTGACTCTGACCTATACTTACTCTTGGGGTTTTCTTAAGAATGTACTCATTCATATTTACTGATGTGGAAACTATTAGTTAACTTCATATTATCTTAATGAAGCACTTGAGCCAATCAACTTATAATTTAAAAAGTGTGTTCAAATGGAACCTGGTAATGTCAGCCTCAGAATTCCACTGACAACAGCTAATATGTCCCCCTTTCTTGATTTTGTTTCCCTCCCTTCCTGCTTTATTTTTTAAATTATTTATTGTTTTATTTTGCTTTGAGACAGACAGGATTTCACTATGTAGCCCTGATGGTACTAAAACTTGCTTTGTAGATCAGGCTGATCTTGAATTTACAATCTGTCTATCTCTGCCTCCTGAGTGCTGGGATTGAAAGTAGGTACCGCTGTGCCTTGTTCTTCCTCCCTTTTTAGACCAGTCTCATTTTGTAGTCAAAGTTGGCTTAAAATTCTTCTACTTTTTCAGCCTCAGAATGAATGTTGAGACTAGAAGCATATGCAACCAAGCTCAGACATCATTTCCAGTCTGATACTGTTCCTTTCTGGTCTGACACTATTCCTAAATTCTAAGCCATATGTCCTGGGAACCTGCTTCCCAGTAAACATACTTGAGGTCATTGGCTGGTTCTTATTAAAGGAACCACTGCACATCTGATCTAAAGGTCCCATAAAAGCCACAGGTAGCAGAGTCACTCACGATCTGTCCCCTCTGTTGGCGGATGGGAACCAATGATGGGGAACCTCCTTCAGCCAATGGCCTTTGAGAGGCCAGACCAGGTAGACTTGACTTTTGGTTACCAAAAGGCCCCCAGGAGTGCCTCTCTTCTTCCCTCATACAACACCTGGATGTTGGATCCTGTTCCTATTTCCTTGTTGTGATCCACGAGTTTCCCTTTTAATAAAGAAAATCCTTAGTATACCCTATTTGGAGCTAGTGTGGGACTATTTGATTCATGGTTCCCCCATCTGACACATTCCACTTCATCTGACTGCCAAATGTGGGGCAGAGTCCACGCTTAGTGGGACTCCTCCCCTCCCGCTGTGCTCCTGGTTCGCCAGCCCAGGTATGGTTCTTGACCATCCGTGGCCTACCTGTCACTGCCTAGGACCCTAACTTTCCCTGCAACAGCCTGCTGTTCCTTCTTTTTTTCACATCACATTATCCCTGTGGTGTTCTCTATTGGCTTCACACATCACATGGCTGGTGATTGACAGAAAGCCACCATCAGTTCTCTCTACGTATGGAATCACTTTAACTGTCCTTAAAAACTGCTCTTATTTTGTTAAATGGAGCACATTATCAGAAGTTACGTAGGTGACAGCACATGTGCATGCGGTGGGAGCCCTCTGCCATACGGCTACAACCGTGACATCTATTGCCCAATAAAGATTATTACACCTACTCCAATTTACTGTAATTGCCTAGGACAGGTAAGTAAATTGTAAAATTTGAAAGTTATATGATAACTGACAATATTATCATTTGGGAATTTAATAATCATGTTGAATTTAACAATCGAAATCTGTTGAAAAGTTGTGATAGGTTAACAGATAAAGTATCTCTCTAGAAATGAAATATGCACACCATCCAAATAATATCCAAGAATGAGACCTTATCTTTACTGGAAAATTTCATACATTGGAATCATATATGCAGATTACAGACCAGAAGCTAAATGAATCAATGAGAACACTGGAACAGCACACAGGACAGAAGATTCAGACTTTACAAAAGGCAATGGTAAAAAGCTTTGAAATGATTGGGGAAATTATTGGAACTGCTGGGCAGGGAGGGAAGGAACAAGAACAGGATTTAGCCTCACCAGTATGAGTCAAAGTCAGTAATGATTTTCCCAGAGTTTTAACTGCTTATCCAGTAATCTCCTCTGAGAAGCCATCTGGTACAAAATACCCTTAGGAAGTCAAAGGATATATATGGCAACCTATACATATGAGCAAGCTAAAGGAAATTAAGCAAGCAATAGTATCGTATGGCTTACACTCACTGTTTGTTAGGGAAATGGTGAAATCATGGACTTCAGGCAATAAGGCTACCCCACACAATTAGTCTTAGTGGTCATTGAAAACACATCACAGCTGCTATGGAAATGCTGTTTGTGAGAAGAGGCAAAATTTTTAGAATAGGGAAAAGCAAAAGGTTGAGACTTCCCAAGATCAAATTCTTGATGAGGGCTATTACTCCGATCCTCAGTACCAGGCTCTCTACAATAAACACACCTTGTCCCTATGTAGCACAGCAGCTTTAAATGCTTGGGACAGGATTCAGGAACCAAAAAAAATAATTGAATCATATACCAAGTTTAAACAGGGCCAGAGAGAACCCTTTAGTGACATTTTACAAAAAATTAAAGCCTGTACAAGTAGAGTAACAGATTCAGAAGCTAGATGTATAATTACTGAATCTCTGACTTTTGAAATGCCAATTTAGAATGAAAAAGACACTTGGGCCTTTAAAGGTCATATCAGCACCAATAGATGAATGGATTTTGCATACAATGAATGTTGAGACATTTGACTATAGTACTGAGGCATGAGTTGGAGAAGCAATTTCCAGTGGTATGAGAAGAGACCAAAATACCAAATGTTTTAATTGTGGTAGAATAGGACATCTGAGATGGGCTGTAGGCAGGGGATTCTTAGAAATAATGTCTCCTCTGGGAATGACAAAACTAGAAGGTCTCAATCTTCTGGAATAGGTAGGAGATTGGCAAAGGCTGACATTGGATCAATGAATGTAAATCAATGAAAGACAGATAAGGCAACCCAATACCATTGGGAAATTCCTTGTGGGCCTCTCACGTGCCCCCATGTTTTACTTGGTCCAGTCATTTCCAGTCAATTTGGAGGAAATGTCTCTTGAGGAAAATTTAAAAATCCATTGCCTAGTGTAAAAACCATACTGTTCTGAATGATGGATTAGACATGGAGGATGAATCAAAAACTCAAGTAGGAAATAGGAAACGTATATTTTGGCAGACTTCTATAAATGATCAAAGATAGAAACTAAGAGTGTGTATAAATAGCATTGTCATTGAGGGATTACTGGACATATGTCCAGCTTGGCCTCTTTAAGCGGCAGATGTTCAATTCCTAGGAATTGGAATCCTATCACAAGTGAATCAAAGCACAAGATGGGTTGAATTCATAGATCCAGAAGGACAGAAAGGAAGACTGAGGCCATATGTGGCTAATATTGCAGTAATTGTATGGGGTCATGAACTGTTGCCACAATGGCATACCAAGATTTACATTCCTGAAGTCCCAAAAATTCATGTTTTTGGGAAGGATATTTTAAGGTATTCTAAACAAATGTC
>NW_004949119.1:707158-707907 GCF_000317375.1 Microtus ochrogaster | reverse complement strand
TTTAGATGGAGAAAAAGACTAAATAGTTCCAGGGAATTAACAGCTGAAGCTGATAAAAAAATGACTGTTATTGAAGATAAATTATAGGAGGTTCATGTTGATAGGGTAGATCCAAATATTAATTGCATTCTATTCATACTGCCTTCCAGAACTTCCCCTACAGGAATTTTAATGCAGAGAGAAGATATTTATCTTAGAATGGAACTTTTCACCCCATAAACCAAGTAAAAAATTGAAAACTTATGTGGAAAAGGTCTCTGAATTAATAATAAAAGGAAAATTGAGATTTTTGTCAACTAGTAGGAATAGACCCAGCAGAGATTATATTGTCTTTTACTAATGATGAAATTAAAAAATTATGGGAAGACAATGAACCCTGGCAAAGAACTTGTGCTAATATTTTTTAGGAGCGATTAATACAATTTCCCCAAATGCAATAGAATTAATCTTATAAAGAGAACTATTTGGATTATGTCCTCAGGATTAGGAACATCATTTAGGGGTTGATTATTACTGGTATAGGGTTGGGGGTTGGAGTGGAAATTTTGTAGGCTCAGAGATCTCTTTGAAAAAAAGGGAAACTGAATGGGATAATAGGTAGATTAGTGTGAATTTACGCTAATAATATAATAATAGTGAATAATAGAGTGAATACTTGTGAGCTATTATTTAGAGACAATTTATGTTGGTATAGATTCGTATAAATTAATACAAATTCAAATTATATTTGTTATATTGAATATGCTCCT